>NC_074677.1:23965197-24265197 GCF_029448725.1 Salvelinus fontinalis | reverse complement strand
TAAAAGTGTCTGTTAAATGGCATATATTATTATTTATTATTATTCTTGCAGCCCTTAGCGCTTCGCCACAGATAGAACAATGAAACCCATATTTCACCTGATGTATAAGTGTGCAGCATTTGTTTGGCGTTTCCACTCACTACCAAATATGGTGATAAGAGGAAACTCAGTGGCTGGCAGTGGGAGAAGATGGATTTTGGCCGACATTCTGCACATTTTCTCATCAATGAAATATTTGATCTCCATAAAGTTTTCTGTTTCCAGAACTAGAATATGTTGCTAACAGAGTGGACTGTGTTTTGTAGAGTTTACCCTTTGCCAAAGTTTTTACAAATTGCATTGTTTAGAAGGAGTGCAAGTGTAACGGCGTTCCTCCTCTTCATACGAAGAGGAGGAGTAGTGATTCGACCAACGTGCAGCGGGTTGTGAATACATAATGATTTATTAGACAGACGACGAAACACGAAAACAAACACTTGGAATGATTTACAAAATAACAAAACAACGTAGACTGACCTGAACTTAAGAACTTACATGTAACACGCAGAACGCAAGAACAGGGAAAAAACAGACTACACAAAAACCGAACGAACAAACATACCGAAACAGTCCCGTGTGGCGCAACATACACAGACACGGAAGACAACCACCCACAACGAACACTGTGAAACAACCTACCTTAATATGACTCTCAATTAGAGGAAACGCCAAACACCTGCCTCTAATTGAGAGCCATACCAGGCAACCCTTAAACCAACATAGAAACAGAAAACATAGACTACCCACCCAAATTCACGCCCTGACCAATTAATCACATACCAAAACAACAGAAAACAGGTCAGAAACGTGACAGCAAGGGCAAAATGAGTTATTGCACATGCGCAATTCACGGAGTAGGCGTTCCCTAATGGGAATATGCAAATATATGCTAGAATGCGCAAATAGCATCTCACTAGCTCGTGCTTGGCTCTGCCCACCTCTTTGCCTGTTCTGCCCACTATGATTCATTTACTCCCATCGACAGGCTCTGGTCTATCTTGAGTTAGTTATAAAAAATCTTTGGCTACGCTACACAGACTTTGTGTGCGCCACGCTGGAGACGAGTTAAGGGAACCATGACAACCGGATGACTGCGTCAAGCCGCACTAGCCGGGTGGAACAGTGGAAGGATAAGAGTGCAGCTAGCTACTCATTCATTAATTTCCACTCTACCAGCCATCCTTCCATTAGAATCAGAAAAAATGAAGTGTGAACATTTCCACTTCGCAGTTGATTAAGGGAAGAGGGTGAAATACCATGAACCGAGACGGAAAGAGACGAGATGCTCAGGCTTATGTACTGATATGTATCAGAAATCTTATGAAGAGTAGGGAAAAGGAAATCATGGTTTGACAGATCGCTGGGCTCATTGAATTATGGAAATGTCTTATTTAGCTCACTATCGTATCGAGTTTCAATATATAGATCTGAAAAATTACACAATTTTGACAGCCTGTACAATATTTTTGTCTTCCTTTTACCCTGTGTTTTTGCTCTCTTTAAACTGTACTGTGTGTGTGTGTGTGTGTGTGTGTGTGTGTGTGTGTGTGTGTGTGTGTGTGTGTGTGTGTGTGTGTGTGTGTGTGTGTGTGTGTGTGTGTGTGTGTGTGTGTGTGTGTGTGTGTGTGTGTGTCAGCATGCATTGACTGTTGATGAAAGGACTTTTGCCTTTGCTGCCTTTGCTGCTCCCGGCAGTGCTGGCTGTGCTTTCCAAATGCCTGTTTGATTGACAACTGGCCTCTCAGCGGTATGTGAATAGGAAGTGACCTTAAACAAGCAGGTTCAGCAGCTCTGTAGTTTGACTGACTGCCTGTTTTCCTTTCCCGGACTCTGACGTGAGTGGGTGGGTGAATGAGACAGTGACGGAGAGACGGAAGGCGAGTTAGCTGTTGGCTGCAGTGCTGAGGGGGGGCTGAGTGAATGAGATGGCCATGAGACGAGGGGAACCGGGGGAGGTGGGGTGGGCTAGCTCCTGGCTGTAGAGCTGAGGGGTCACTCAGACTGGGGAGTGGGTAATTACTACCCCTGTGTGTGGGCTCAGGTCCTGGAGAGAGGAGGAGGGTGGGTGGAGGAGAAAGGGAGGATGGAGGAGGGGTGGAAGGTGGGTTACATTCCGTGCAGTGGAAGGAGACTACTGTAGCTCTATTCTCTGTGTGGGCTCTTTGTCCTCTCTTTCTCTGTGTGTGTCTTTGAGCTGCTGTTACCAGCCAGGGCCCACAGAAGGTGAGCAGTGAGCACCAGCCCCTTGGACTCACTCACACTGGGCTAATTCAGTGTTACACACACAGGGCCATGTGTAAATAGTAGGACCATGGAGAGAGGAGGCCTCTCTCTCTCTCTCTCTCTCTATCTCCCTTTCTCTCTCTCTCTCTCACTCTCTCTCTCTGTCTCTCCCTCTCTCTCATCTGTTAACATTTTTATTTTTTATTTTTGAAGCACACATGTTTCCGCACGGACCCTTTTAAGCGCAGAACACAACACGGAACACAGCGACAGATAATGCTTGCGCCTTTACATGAAACCCCTTTACATCGCTGAAGACAGCATGCCTCTAGCCAAAATCAAGTAAAAGTTATGCCAAATATTACCAGAGCTATGGTTTTTATTTCTGCCACAGATTTATGTGCATATTGCGGGCTAGCTAGCAACCTGATAACTTCAGGATCAATGGAAAGGCCTAAAATGTGCAAACTCTGCCCACCTGGGGCAACGGGCCATGCAAAAACATACTCACCCAGTGAGAGAGAGAGGGTGTGGGAAGGAGGGAGAGTGTGTAGGCCTATATGAGTAAAGTTATCTGAACAGTACAGATGGTTATAGTGTTTTCATAACATTGTTATACAAGTTTAAAAGCTCTTTGTTATTTAGAATGCCTGAAGCTTTAACAATACTTAAAGCTGTGTGTGTGTGTGTGTGTGTGTGTGTGTGTGTGTGTGTGTGTGTGTGTGTGTGTGTGTGTGTGTGTGTGTGTGTGTGTGTGTGTGTGTGTGTGTGTGTGTGTGTGTGTGTGTGTGTGTGTGTGTGTGTGTGTGTGTGTGTGCTGTACTCAAGTGTTAAACTTCAAGAACATTCATACGACTACTGAAACATTGGGAGCATTAATAGCTGGATGTTACAGTGACTTCTGTGTGGTTTATGATGAAAATTGCTAGTAAAACATGATTTTGTGTTTCTGTCTTTACAATCTAATCATAGTATACCTGCAACTCAATGCACTGCTTTTTAAATGGAAAAAGCTTTCTTAAGGGCCATATTTGAAATAAAAACATTTATTACTTAACTAATGGCATTATTAAAATGAACTAACGCCATTCATTTGATTAATTATTTTAATTGTTTGACAGCCCTATTACAAACATAATGAGAGAGGTTGTCGCATAATGTCTAGTTAGGAACAATCGCTTTTGTTAGTGCTGTCTTTATTTACACCAAAGGATATTATAGCTGTCCTTGGTTGGATGATGTTCCTTGTTTGGAGCTTGCTTTATTTATCTCATTTAATACACCTCTTATCCCTCCCTCCCTCCCTCCTTCCCCCCTCACTCTCTAGGTGTAATCACATCCCTGAGCTGTTTCATGGATGAGGAAAATGCTTTAAACTACTTGAGAAAACCCTGCAATATGATGGTTCCAACTTTAATATGGATAATTACAGGGAATGTGTCTTGTTTATCCTCCTCTGTATTTACTGCCAGTGTGACAGGCTGTGTTAGATGGTTGGAGAATACAGGGAGGTAGAGCATCAAAATGACTATAATGACAATAGCAACCGCTAAGTGGGGTGTGGGTTGGATTTATGGGTGAACATTGTCCTCCATTATGGAGAGACATAGTAGGCACTAGCTCACTGGCTCTCAGGTTTATACTGACCATGGAAGTATAAGCAGTGAAAGAGATCTTGAATTATTGACAGACTTCTTTATTTTTCCAAGTCTGTGATCTATCATCTAACTCCAGTACCTCCGCAGGCTTCAACATCATAGTGCCCTCCAAGCTCATCACTAAGCTCAGGGCCCTGGTTCTGAACCCCGCGCTGTACAACTTGGTCCTGGACTTCCTGAAGGGCTGACCCTAGGTGGTGAAGGTAGACAACAACACCTCCGCTATGCTGATCTTCAACATGGAGGCCCCAAAAGGGTGCGTGCTCAGCCCCCTTCTGTACTCCCGGTTCACCCATGACTGCTTGGCCATGCACGTCTCCAACTCAATCATTAAGTTGGTAGACAACACAACGACAAGACAGCCTACAGGGAGGAGGTGAGTGCCCCGGCAGAGTGCCAAGAAAATAACCTCTCTCTTAATGTCAACAAAAAGAAGGAGCTGATCGTGGACTTCAGGAGACAGCAGAGGGAGAATGCCCCTATCTGGGGCCACAGTGGAGATTGTGAAAAGCTTCAAGTTCCTTGGCGTGTACATCACTGACAACCTGAAATGGTCCATCCACACAGACAATGTGGTGAAGAAGGCGCAACAGCGCAACAGTGCCTCTTCAACCTCAGGAGGCTGAATACATTTGTCTTATCCCCTAAGACCCTTATGAACCTCTACAGATGCACCATTGAGAGCATCCTGTCGGGCTGCATCACTGCCTGGTACGGCAACTGCACCGTCCGCAACCGCAGGGCTCTCCGGAGGGTGGTGTGGTCAGCCCAACGCATCACCGTGGGGCACACTGCTTGTCCTCCAGGACATCTACACCACCCGGTGTCACAGGAATGCCAAGAAGATCACGGCCTGTTCACCCCGCTACCATCTAGAGGGTGGAGACAGTACAGGTGCATCAAAGTTGGGACCGAGAGACTGAAAAACAGCTTCTTTCTCCAGGCCATGAGACTGTTAGTCACCACTAGCCGGCCTCTGCACGGTACCCTGCCTTGAACTTTACCCCTGTTTATAGCCGTCTACCACCCGGTACTCAATCCTGCACCTGTTGTCCTATGTGCATAGTCATTGAACACTGGTCACTATAATCATATTTACATACTGTTTTACCCACTTTATATGTACTGTATATACTGTATTTTGAGCTTACCAGGTCTGACCAGGTCTGACCAGGTCTGAACAGGTCTGAACAGGTCTGAACAGGTCTGAACAGGTCTGAACAGGTCTGAACAGGTCTGAACAGGTCTGAACAGGTCTGAACAGGTGATTTGGCCAAAAGCATATTTTTTTTACCACATTTTCTCCCTTGCCTCATCTTTGCGACTTCTCAATGGGCTCGGGAGAGGCAAAGGTCGAGTCATGCGTCCTCCGAAACATGACCCGCCTGGCCACCTACTTCTTATCATGTCAGACGGACCAATGTGTCAGAGGACTACAGCTTGCAGGTGCCCGGCCCTGTCACAAGTAGTCGCTAGAGCACGATGAGCCAAGGAAAGCTCCACCGGCCTAACCTTCCCCTACACCAGATGGCACTGGGCCAATTGTGCACCGTCCTATGGGGCTCCTGCTCATGGCCGGTTGTGACACAGCCGGGATCGAACCGCAGGTGCTTTTGAACGCTGCACCACCCAGGGCCCCCTATGTATACTGTATAGTCATGGCTCAGAGAGTATTCATACCCCTTGACTTTTTACACATTTTGTTTTGTCACAGCTTGAATTTAAAATGGATTCAATTAAAATAATGTGTCACTGGCCTACACACAATTCCTTTAATGTCAAAGTGGAATTTGTTTTTAGACATTTTTACAAATGAATTAAAAATGATAATCTGAAATGTCTTGAGTCAATAAGTATTCAACTCTTTCTTATGGAAATCCTAAATATGTTCAGGAGTACAAATTTGATTAACAAGTCACATAATAAGTTGCATGGACTCACTCTGTTTGCAATAATAGTTTTTAACATGATTTTTGAATAACTACCTCATCTCTTTACCCCACACATACAATTATCTGTAAGGTCCCTCATTCGAGCAGTGATTTCCAACACAGATTCAACCACAAAGACCAGGGAGGTTTTTCAAAGCTTCGTGTAGAAGGGCACCTATTGGTATATAAGTAAAAAATATATATATTTAAAGTAGACATTGAATATCCCTTTAAGCATGGTGAAGTTATTAATTACATTTTGGATGCAGTATCAATACACTCAGTCACTACAAAGATACAGGCATCCTTCCTAACTCAGTTGCCGGAGAGGAAGGAAACCGCTCAGGGACGTCACCATGAGGCCAATGGTGACTTTAAAACAGTTTCAGATAGCTGTGATAGGAAAAACCTGCGGATGGATCAACAACATTGTAGTTACTCCACAATACTAACATAATTGACAGAGTGAAAAGAAGGAAGCCTGTATAGAATAAAAATATTCCAAAACATGCATCCTGTTTGCAACAAGGCACTAAATTAAAACTGAAAAAAATGTGGCAAAGAAATTAGCTTTAAGTCCTGAATACAAAGCGTTATGTTTGGGGCAAATCCAGCACAACACATCACTGATACCACTCTTCATATTGTCAAGCATGGTGGTGGCGGCACCTTGTCATCGGCAAGGACTTGGGAGCAAAGTCTTAGAGGAAAACCTGGTTCAGTCTGCTTTCCAACAGACACTGGGAGATGCAGGACAATAACCTAAAACACAAGGCCAAATATACACTTGAGTTGCTTACCAAGAAGACAGCTAATGAGTGGCCGAGTTACAGTTTTGACTTAAATCTGCATGAAAATCTATGGCAAGACTTGAAAATGGTTGCCTAGCAATGATCAACAACCAATTTGACAGAGAATTTGAAGAATTATTTAAATAATAAATTGCAAATATTGTACAATCCAGGTGTGCAAAGCTCTTAGAGGCTTGCTCAAAAAGACTCACAGCTGTAATTGCTGCCAAATGTGATTCTAAAATGTATTGACTCAAGGGTGTGAATGCTTAAGTAAATGAGATATTTATGTATTTTTTTTTCAATAAATGTGATAACATTTCTAAAAACATGTTTTCGCTTTGTCATTATTGGCTATTGTGTGTGGATGGTTGAGAATGTTTTTTTTTAAATCCATTTTGAATTTATGCTGTAACACAACAAAATGTAGAATAAGTCACTTTCTGAAAGCACTGTAACTACTGCAATACACACCTTTTCTATTCACATAGTGTCCATAATGTCTATACACACCATCATATACATATATATTTATGTTCCGGACTTTGAAATTGGTCTTTCTAATATTTATATATTTCTTAATTCCTTTGTTAAAGTTTGGGTGTATTTACGTGTATTGTTTTGTATTGCTGCACTGTTGGAGCTAGGAACATAAGCAGTTCACTACACCCGTGATAACATCTGCAAAGTATGTGGATGCGACCAATACAATTTTATTTTATGTAGCATTCAGAATTGAACTATACTCTTCAAGAATGCAACCCCTCCATTACAACTGGTACTGTTGATGGGCCATCTGCTGTACAACTCATTAGCCAACATGTACAACCCCGCTACATACACAACATTGTCTTCTCCTCAAATAATGAATACGTTTATCTTCATGAAACTTTTATTCCAGCCAGTCCACTCTCGGCAGAGTTTAATGAGAGTTTATTGGAGCGTTTTGTCAAGTTGAACTGATTTATGCTGAAAAGCAGAAGAAGTGGTAAGAGGCTTACAGAACTTCTGACCCCTTTCCTCTGTGGTAATTCACACAGCTTTTAAGAAAAGCCGCGTACTTAGTTTATACTCATTGAAATTCTAGGACCATGTTTCTGACTGCAGGGCAATTCCATGGTAATGGAATTATGCTGGGACTCAGATCTTTCACTTTAAAATGTATACCAAACAAAAAACAGCTCAATGCACAAGGACTACTTTTAACAATTTCTACTGAACATTTTACAAAAACACATTTACAGGAAGAACTGTGCAGATACAAAGTTTGGTAACAGAACTAAATTGAGGGAGATTTTACCATAATTATGTTACCAAACTTTGCATCTGCACAGTTTTTCCAGTAAATGTTTAAATGTTCTATTTACTGTGTAAATAGTTCAAAGTTGTCTTTGTGCATAGAGTTGTAGGGTTTGCTAAACTTTGAAAGCAATGGTTTTTGTTTGGCATACATTGTAATGTGAAAAATCGGAGTATCAGCATATTTCTGTTACTGTGGAATTGCCATGCGGCTAGCAAAGGGGATTACTGTTAACCCCGAGTGGTGCAGATGTTTCAAAGGCTGTACGGTGCAGCACACAGTGAGGAAGCATTGCACATTGCCTATAAACATCTGTCAAACAATAGGCCTTACCACACTACTGATAACATAAGCTCAGGGAGGAAACAGCATTTACTAGAAACAATGCTGATTTTTTTTTACAGTTGAGCGAACTGGATTTAAGGATTTCGTTTTTTATTCATTTTTCTAATAAAGTGATAAAAATAGGTTTAGGATGGTAACTTACAGTAGATCCCCTCAGTAGTCTTTAATGTTCACCCAAGCTCCATTGTCAGAGAATTGTTATTGTTGTCAGTATTGGACAATATCTGCTATCAAATTCATACTGTATAGCTCTTAATCACAGCAGCCATTACAGGAATTAAGTGTCTCTGGGCATTGATGTCTTTCATAATATGACAAACTTGTCTCAACTTCAAGTTCATAGCTAGCAACAGCCTTCAGTGCAAATGACAATGACTGTCTCCCTAAGTGAGTACTGAACCACAGTAGGAGGTTAAGTCAGACCATGTTTGGTAATGCTGGTGTCCTCTCATCCACTTCTCTGCCATGCTGTTGGCCTGCCTGTCTGGAAAGGTTACTATAAGCTTCACTCCGTTGATCTACGTGGGCGTGTAGGTGGAATGGGATTTTTGGAGCAGCGGACACTTTTTGTTAACATGATATCCTCACCGGTCATAGTCCTATTCAAACTGGGTGATAGCGTTTTTTTTTTTTTTTTTTTGTAATTTAATTTTGTGAAAGCAAGGAAGAGTCACCTTCCCTTGCTAGTAGTGGCTAGCTGGCTTTTGCTTGACTTAAAACATAGCAAGCAAGCTAGATTTTTTAGCTTCACACGTGAAATAATTAGATTTATAATAAAAAGAATTTGCCATGGCAAATATTCTTATACTTGCCGGTGTAACCTAAAACATTATCCTAGTTTAATATGCTGCTTGAGTATTCATTCCCATATCAGCTAAAAATAGAATGTCATCATGTTTTGGTCACAGAGAACAAAGCACATGACTAGCTAGTTGGCTACAGCAGGTTCTGCCATTTCACAATAGCCTGGAATCACTAGTTATTACTTCTAAACAAAATACCTGTTTGGTTGGTTTACTGTTTGAACTGTCGCTGAGATTATATTTGGTTATCAATAGAGAATAAGCTACTTTGATGAATCGTTTATATAGCCTATAGATCAGATCACAGAGCCAAGCTACAACACTGCCCCCACGGCTACGGAAGGAATGATACATTGCAACAGAAACAACAGAACGGCTGTGCTGTAACAGGACACTGACTGACACTCTCTAGTCTCTCTCTCTCTCACTCTGTTTCTAGTGGAGAGTGGATGGGCTGAATGTGGATTACTGAGTAATGACAGAGCCGAGAGTGGCTGGATCCTCAGTGCAGCCAACAAGAAACAAGGGCTTAGAGAGAATGGCAGGGTGATTGACAGCCAGCCCAGCCAACCGGGAATGACCAGTCCCTCTAACACGGCCTGCTACATCTCTCCTTTCATGACCACTAATCTGCACATTTATAGTCCATATCTATATAATATCATGTGTTCTGTCCTTATGTGACTGTTTCAAATCATAGAACAATTGCTTTATTCAGCCCTTTTTGGACCAATACTTTCACCCTTAAACCTGATATAAAATGTTTTAAATGGTTGTGCCCGCTGTAGTGAAGGTGTATGCCAGATAGAGAGGGAGTACTCTGTTCCGTCTTTTCAAAAGGTCCCGGTTTTAAAGATCATTACAGTGAAATTCCCTTTGGAATGCCTGGTCCGCTGGCTGTCTGCTGCTGGGTCCTGGGCTAAGCTCAGCTCCGGTTTCTCCCTGACTGAGCACTGGGATGGTTCCCATAGTTTAGCTGCCTTCTGACCCTGCATGGGCAGACCCTTGTACACAGGCTCAATGAGCCCTCTGTAGTCTCAGAAAACACACGTTGGTAAGCAAGTATGAGCGGACACACACACACACACACACACACACACACACACACACACACACACACACACACACACACACACACACACACACGCACACACACACACACACAGGGTCACCTCGCACACTCTGGCAGGCAATCAGAATGCTGCAGATCAGTGTGAGGATAGATCACATGCTCACAGACTGCTAGGGTAGGGAGGGCTCACAATCACTTTTTATCTGAATGAAAACTTCTGTAACTGTCTGGCAATAGCTGGCTATGCTAGCATTGTCCGGAAGAACTATCCTATGCTTTTCTCTGCCGCCCTGAATCAGTCACACACACAGATATATCCATACATAACTGCTTTCCTTCAAGAAGGTCCTAAGAGGAATGACATTCTTGCTTAAGATTGCATCAAGTTGCTTATCATGCATCATGCCAACTTAATCATGTCCATAGACTGCAAAGTCAGAAATAACCGCTAAACCTTTCCCAAAGTAAAAGAGAAGGAAAGAGAGAGAGAGAGAGAGAGAGATGGATGGAGTGAGTGAATAGAGAGAGAGAGAGAAGAGATGGATGGAGTGAGTGAAGAGAGAGAGAGAGAAGAGGTGGATGGAGTGAGTGAAGAGAGAGAGAAGAGGTGGATGGAGTGAGTGAAGAGAGAAAGAGAGAGAGAGAGAGAAGAGGTGGATGGAGTGAGTGAAGAGAGAGAGGGAGAGAGAGAGAGAGAGAGAGAAGAGGTGGATGGAGTGAGTGAAGAGAGAGAGAAGAGGTGGATGGAGTGAGTGAAGTGTGAGAGAGAGAGAGAGAGAGAGAGAGAGAAGAGGTGGATGGAGTGAGTGAAGAGAGAGAGAGAGAGAGAGAGAGAGAGAGAGAGAGAAGAGGTGGATGAAGTGTGTGAAGAGAGAGAGAGAGAGAAAGAGACAGATAGAGGAGAGTGTGCAATATATCAAAGCCAGGGAGCCATCTGTCAGCTTGGCCATTAAACAGCTGGTGGAGGAGATGCAAGATGTCTGAACAGAGACTGACAAGATGGGAGATGACAGGAAACAGATTTCCCTTTTCTTTTTTTTCTTCCCTCTCTCTGTGGAACGGCAGAGGAAACGGACCGTTGTCCGTCTGGGTGCTGTGAACGCTCCCTCCAGATGCTGCTACCGCTCCTCCCCTCCTCCCCCCTTTTCCTTCCCTCCCCTGCCCTCTCCTCTTACATGTTGTTGTTGATGTCATTGAAACATCCCATCATCCCTGTGGCACTGTCAGCCTGAGAGAGAGACAGGCAGTTTGTCTCTAGTATTCATTAGTTTGTTGTTTTAGTTAGTTTTGTTGGATTTTGTTTGTAGTCTTCAAAGTGTACCGTCACTGGGCACCTTTACTCATACAGACATTCTGTTGTCTGTGCTGTTCTTTCTATGGTTACTTAGTGTGCTGTTCTTTCTATGGTTACTTAGTGTGCTGTTCTTTCTATGGTTACTTAGTGTGCTGTTCTTTCTATGGTTACTTAGTGTGCTGTTTTTTCCCTTATTATTGGGTCAGGATGAAAGTAGAAAGCAGAATCTTTTAAGGTGTAGAATCCACTATTACCTGTTGATGGAGATAGTTCTTTTTTATGGGATTGTTTTGCAGCCTCAGATCACAATGCATATGGCCTGGATTATTTAGCTGGGATAATGGACCTACTGCTGATCTGCTGGATACAAATCTCTGCCTGCTGTTCATTTCATTCAACCATATGAAAATAAGGAATCTGAGTCAGTGTTAAGTTAGTTTTAAAAATGAGTACTTGGGCTAATGTTAATTAGTGTTCTATCATACCCTTGTTAGATCTCTGCTCTCCTTAGCTATTCCCCAATACCCCTTTGTGTTAATGTGAACCGGGGGGGGGGTTCTAAATAGGGCAACAGTGCACAAGGGTCTGGCTGACATCATTAAGCACATGTTCTGCTAGCTTAAAGCTGTTGAAATGCTGGTGGTGGAGTGTCTCTTCTTCCTCATCCCTCCCTCCCTCCCTCCCTCCCTCCCTCCCTCCCTCCCTCCCTCCCTCCCTCCCTCCCTCCCTCCCTCCCTCCCTCCCTCCCTCCACAGCACAGTGTAATGTGTGATCTCCATGACATTGGGCAGTGTAATACCATTATGGCCCTAATTGTCTAATCACTTTAATATGTGGCTGTGGCCCCTTCCACATGACAGGGCCAGGCCAGCCTAATAAACAGTAATTACGCTCCGCTGGAACCATCGCAGTTACCCGCAGGGGACGGCCTGTTTTTCTTTCCTTCTTTCTTTCTCTCTCTTTCGTTTTGATGGTGAGTGGAGAAAGAATGGCAGCTGCTGAGGCTGCGAAAGGTCACCTCGTAGTTTGCGGCACGTGTGAGCGAGGAAAAGAGCGAGTGAGAAAGACAGAGAGAAGGGGAGAAAAAGAGAGAGAGGGAGCGAGGGGAGAGAGAGAGGAAAGGGAAGGAGAGGGCGGGAGCAAGAGGAAGAAATAGAGGAAGAGAATGAATGGAGCAGACAAGATGAGCAGACAAGCTCATCTTCAGAGCTTCTCTCCCGGCTGTCAGATTGACAGGCCGCCTGGACACCTCATTCTCTGTGGAACAAGAACTTGACAAGACAAGCAGGAGCTGTCACTTTTCCACCAGGCCCTCTGTCTCTCTCTCTCCCTCTTTCCCTCTCCCCCCGTTCTCTGTCTATCTATCCCTCTTTCTTTCTTTCTTTCTTTCTCTCTCTCTCTCTCTCTCTCTCTCTCTCTCTCTCTCTCTCTCTCTCTCTCTCTCTCTCTCTCTTTCTCTTTCTCTCTATCTCTCTTGCTCTCTATCTCTCTCTTTCTCTTTGTGTGTCTTTCTCTCTCTCTGTCTCTCCGTATCTCTCTCCTCATGTGTCTGGGTAAGGGGAGGTGGAGAGGGTACATATCTGTGTGTGTGTATGTTTGTGTTTGTAGTTTCATGTTTTATGTTTTATGCACCCTAGTATTGGAATGAACCTGGGTGAACCACTCATTTCACAGCTCCCAATGGACTAGAAGGGATGTTTGTGTGTTTGAGTTTTTGTGGTGGTGGTGGGGGGCATAGCCGGGTGTGTGTACTCCCTATATCAGCTGAGAAACAAGACTGCTCTTCTTCAGTCTCTGATAACATACCCCCTATTCATTATTCATTATTCACCCCCCCCCCCCCCCCCCCCCCCCCCCAAGCGGCATAAACATAATAAGGTTAAGAATCGCCATGAACCACGTCTCGGCGGATCAAGAGGGGGAAAGGCGGGATGTCGGCCTTTATCTGCGCTACATCTTTTATTAATTGAGAGTGCTAGCGAGTCTCCCCGTGATCATTAATGCATGCAACGTGGAATAACGTATTTACATGTTCCCATGCATTATGCATGGCTAGGGAGGGGGCCGCCATGTTGTGTAGTAGAGGACCCTGTGTTCTCTCTCTGTGTGTGTGGAGGCATGCGTGTGCACTTGTGTGTGTGAATGTGTATCAGTCAGCTGATTTAGATTCAGCCCTGCTAACTTCACTACCTGCCAGGACTCTCCTGTCCTCTACTGGAGAGTGAGAGTGAGGAGGAAGTGTTGGACAACAAATGATGTTCCCTAGGTTAAAATCAGTACAGGGGCACTTAGGGTTCTGCTGTCCATACTACTGGAGAGATTGGTTTCTCCCCCCTCCATGGAGCTATTCTGTATCTGTATCTGCATGTCTGCATCCGAAGTGGCACCCTATTTACTATGGGACCTGGCCAAAAGTAGTGCACTAAATAGGGAATAGGGTGCCATTTGGGATGTATGCTATGCGTTTGTGAAAGAGCAGTTCCTGTAAGCACAGTTAACCTTTTATATACAGTATGTTATATATTATATAGAAGTGTTACCCTGTAACCCCCCCCTATAAGGTATATTTCCCTCTGCTGCTGACATTCAGTATTCATGTTCTCCCAGATACATTAGCTGGGAGCATTTCGCCCGGCACATAGCTCTCACATTGCCTGACAGGTTGTTGAAATTCGATGCAGCTGAGCGAAAACATTACCATCCAACAGAGATCAGTAACTGGAAGAAACACATATAGTCTAGACGAGAGGAAAAGTCGTTTTTTCACAGTGCTGGTGATTGATCAGACTAATGTATAGCTCCCTATAGGCCAATTCCACCTCCAAGATCAATCTCTGACTCAATTGTGCCTGTAGTGCTAGTGTGCATTTCCACATACTCAGTATTCACAGATTGCAGTTCATGTAACGGAACCTTTCTTTAACCAAACCTCTCTCTCTCTCTGTCTTAACTCACAGGCTTTGCCTCTCTCTCTCTCTCTCTCTCTCTCTCTCTCTCTCTCTCTCTCTCTCTCTCTCTCTCTCTCTCTCTCTCTCTCTCTCTCTCTCTCTCTCTCTCTCTCTCTCTCTCTCTCTCTCTCTCCCTCTCTCTCCCTCCCTCCCTCCCTCCAACCCTCAGCAGGTTTCCCAGTAGTACTGATCAGAGACTGGCCCACCATAACCACGTCAATGAGGGAGTGCTGTGCTGTAATGTGTCTGTAGTAGTTACATGGTGCGACAGACAGACAGACAGACACAGAGTGCATTGTGCTGCCTAGCATGAGAACGGAAAAAGGCTCAGTAATTTGAATTGATCTGGTTACAACTTAATTAATCACAGTGGTTAGTTCACTGGTACCTCTCACGGTACACAGACCTACCCTGTTGGAGCTGTGTGTTTGTGTATGTATATTGCACAAATAATTGGCTAGGAGCAGTCTGAAGGTCTCTTTTTGGTTTATTTTATGTTAGAGAAAAAACTAATTTAGCCTTGCCCTCTCTCCGTATCTACAAATGTGTGTGTGTGTGTGTGTGTGTGTGTGTGTGTGTGTGTGTGTGTGTGTGTGTGTGTGTGTGTGTGTGTGTGTGTGTGTGTGTGTGTGTGTGTGTGTGTGTGTGTGTGTGTGTGTGTGTGTGTGTGTGTGTGTGTGTGTGTATCGTATTGTATCTAGTTGCAGGCGTGTATGCTCACTTGTATGTCTGTTCATCCATGTATGCCTAATAGAGTGAAAATGAAAAGTGAGAGGAGCAGAGATGTTGTGTTCTCTCTTTTTCTCTCTATCTTGTATTCATCCTTAAGTGCACTGGAGTGTGTTGTTGTGTGTGTCTAGCAGCATCACCTTCATATAGAGAGGAAAACAAAAGGCGTTGGGTCCATTCTGCATTGAAGTCATCATGATGCAGGGCCTCTCCTCCCTCTCCTCCCTCTCCTCCCTCTTCTCCCTCTCCTCCCTCTTCTCCCTCTCCTCCCTCTCCTCCCTCTTCTCCCTCTCCTCCCTCTCCTCCCTCTCCTCCCTCTCCTCCCTCTTCTCCCTCTCCTCCTTCTCCTCCCTTTCCTCCCTCTCCTCCCTCTTCTCCCTCTCCTCCCTCTTCTCCCTCTCCTCCCTCTCCTCCCTCTTCTCCCTCTCCTCCCTCTTCTCCCTTTCCTCCCTCTTCTCCTTCTCCTCCCTCTTCTCCCTCTCCTCCCTCTCCTCCCTCTCCTCCTTCTCCTCCTTCTCCTCCCTCTTCTCCCTCTCCTCCCACTCCTCCCTCTTCTCCCACTCCTCCCTCTTCTCCCTCTCCTCCCTCTCCTCCCTCTCCTCCCTCTTCTCCCTCTTCTCCCTCTCCTCCCTCTCCTCCCACTCCTCCCACTCCTCCCTCTTCTCCCACTCCTCCCTCTTCTCCCTCTCCTCCCTCTCCTCCCTCTTCTCCCTCTTCTCCCTCTCCTCCCTCTCCTCCCACTCCTCCCTCTCCTCCCTCTTCTCCCTCTTCTCCCTCTCCTCCCTCTCCTCCCTCTTCTCCCTCTCCTCCTTCTCCTCCCTTTCCTCCTTCTCCTCCCTCTTCTCCCTCTTCTCCCTCTCCTCCCTCTTCTCCCTCTCCTCCCTCTCCTCCCTCTCCTCCCTCTTCTCCCTCTCCTCCATCTCCTCCCTTTCCTCCCTCTCCTCCCTCTCCTCCCTCTTCTCCCTCTCCTCCCTCTTCTCCCTCTCCTCCCTCTTCTCCCTCTTCTCCCTCTCCTCCCTCTTCTCCCTCTTCTCCCTCTCCTCCCTCTCCTCCCTCTTCTCCCTCTCCTCCCTCTCCTCCTTCTCCTCCCTCTTCTCCCTTTCCTCCCTCTCCTCCCTCTCCTCCCTCTTCTCCCTCTCCTCCTTCTCCTCCCTCTTCTCCCTCTCCTCCCTCTCCTCCCTCTTCTCCCTCTTCTCCCTCTCCTCCCTCTCCTCCTTCTCCTCCCTCTCCTCCCTCTCCTCCCTCTTCTCCCTCTCCTCCCTCTTCTCCCTCTCCTCCCTCTCCTCCTTCTCCTCCCTCTACTCCCTCTCCTCCCTCTCCTCCCTCTTCTCCCTCTCCTCCCTCTCCTCCCTCATCTCCCTCTCCTCCCTCTCCTCCTTCTCCTCCCTCTTCCCCCTCTTTTCCCTCTTCTCCCTCTCCTCCCTCTTCTCCCTCTCCTCCCTCTTCTCCCTCTCCTCCCTCTCCTCCCTCTTCTCCCTCTCCTCCCGTTCCCCCCTCTTCCCCCTCTCCTCGCTCTCCTCCCTCTCCTCCTTCTCCTCCCTCTTCTCCCTTTCCTCCCTCTCCTCCCTCTTCTCCCTCTCCTCCCTCTCCTCCTTCTCCTCCCTCTACTCCCTCTCCTCCCTCTTCTCCCTCTCCTCCCTCTCCTCCCTCATCTCCCTCTCCTCCCTCTCCTCCCTCTCCTCCCTCTCCTCCCTCTTTTCCCTCTTCTCCCTCTCCTCCCTCTTCTCCCTCTCCTCCCTCTCCTCCCTCTCTTCCCTTTCCCCCCTCTTCTCCCTTTCCTCCCTCTCCTCCCTCTTCTCCCTTTCCCCCCTCTTCTCCCTCTCCTCCCTTTCCTCCCTCTCCTCCCTCTCTTCCCTTTCCCCCCTCTTCTCCCTTCCTCCCTCTCCTCCCTCTCCTCCCTCTTCTCCCTTTCCCCCCTCTTCTCCCTCTCCTCCCTCTTCTCCCTCTCCTCCCTTTCCTCCCTCTCCTCCCTCCTCTCCCTCTCCTCCTTCTTCTCCCTCTCCTCCCTCTTCTCCCTCTCCTCCCTCTTCTCCCTCTCCTCCCTTTCCCCCCTCTTCCCCCTCTCCTCCCTTTCCCCCCTCTCCTCCCTCTCCTCCCTCTCCTCCCTCTTCTCCCTCTCCCCCCTCTACTCCCACTCCTCCCTCTTCTCCCTCTCCTCCCTCTTCTCCCTCTCCTCCCTCTCCTCCCTCTCCCCCTCTCTTCCCTCTCCTCCCTCTCCTCCCTCTTCTCCCTTTCCTCCCTCTTCTCCCTTTCCTCCCTCTCCTCCCTCTCCTCCCTCTTCTCCCTCTCCTCCTTCTCCTCCCTCTTCTCCCTCTCCTCCCTCTTCTCCCTCTCCTCCCTCTTCTCCCTCTCCTCCCTCTCCTCCTTCTCCTCCCTCTTCTCCCTCTTCTCCCTCTCCTCCCTCTCCTCCCTCTTCTCCCTCTCCTCCCTCTTCTCCCTCTCCTCCCTCTCCTCCCTCTACTCCCTCTTCTCCCTCTCCTCCCTCTTCTCCCTCTCCTCCCTCATCTCCCTCTCCTCCCTCTCCTCCTTCTCCTCCCTCTTCCCCCTCTTCTCCCTCTTCTCCCTCTCCTCCCTCTTCTCCCTCTCCTCCCTCTTCTCCCTCTCCTCCCTCTCCTCCCTCTTCTCCCTCTCCTCCCGTTCCCCCCTCTTCCCCCTCTCCTCGCTCTCCTCCCTCTCCTCCTTCTCCTCCCTCTTCTCCCTCTTCTCCCTCTCCTCCCTCTCTTCCCTTTCCCCCCTCTTCTCCCTTTCCTCCCTCTCCTCCCTCTTCTCCCTTTCCCCCCTCTTCTCCCTCTCCTCCCTTTCCTCCCTCTCTTCCCTTTCCCCCCTCTTCTCCCTTTCCTCCCTCTCCTCCCTCTCCTCCCTCTTCTCCCTTTCCCCCCTCTTCTCCCTCTCCTCCCTCTTCTCCCTCTCCTCCCTTTCCTCCCTCTCCTCCCTCTTCTCCCTCTCCTCCTTCTTCTCCCTCTCCTCCCTCTTCTCCCTCTCCTCCCTCTTCTCCCTCTCCTCCCTTTCCCCCCTCTTCCCCCTCTCCTCCCTTTCCCCCCTCTCCTCCCTCTCCTCCCTCTTCTCCCTCTCCCCCCTCTACTCCCACTCCTCCCTCTTCTCCCTCTCCTCCCTCTTCTCCCTCTCCTCCCTCTCCTCCCTCTCCCCCTCTCTTCCCTCTCCTCCCTCTCCTCCCTCTTCTCCCTTTCCTCCCTCTTCTCCCTTTCCTCCCTCTCCTCCCTCTTCTCCCTCTCCTCCCTCTCCTCCCTCTCCTTCCTCTCCTCCCTCTCTTCCCTCTTCTCCCTCTTCTCCCTCTCCTCCATTTCCTCCCTCTTCTCCCTTTCCTCCCTCTCCTCCCTCTTCTCCCTCTCCTCCCTTTCCTCCCTCTCCTCCCTCTTCTCCCTCTCCTCCATTTCCTCCCTCTTCTCCCTTTCCTCCCTCTCCTCCCTCTACTCCCTCTCCTCCCTCTACTCCCTCTCCTCCCTCTCCTCCCTCTCCTTCCTCTCCTCCCTCTCTTCTCTCTTCTCCCTCTTCTCCCTCTCCTCCATTTCCTCCCTCTTCTCCCTTTCCTCCCTCTCCTCCCTCTTCTCCCTCTCCTCCCTCTCCTCCCTCTACTCCCTCTCCTCCCTCTCCTCCCTCTTCTCCCTTTCCTCCCTCTCCTCCCTCTACTCCCTCTCCTCCCTCTCCTCCCTCTTCTCCCTCTCCTCCCTTTCCTCCCTCTTCTCCCTCTCCTCCCTCTTCTCCCTCTCCTCCCTCTCCTCCCTCTACTCCCTCTCCTCCCTCTCCTTCCTCTCCTCCCTCTCTTCCCTCTTCTCCCTCTCCTCCATTTCCTCCCTCTCCTCCCTCTACTCCCTCTCCTCCCTCTTCTCCCTCTCCTCCCTTTCCTCCCTCTCCTCCCTCTACTCCCTCTCCTCCCTCTCCTCCCTCTTCTCCCTCTCCTCCCTTTCCTCCCTCTTCTCCCTCTCTTCCCTCTTCTCCCTCTCCTCCATTTCCTCCCTCTCCTCCCTCTACTCCCTCTCCTCCCTCTTCTCCCTCTCCTCCCTTTCCTCCCCTCCAGGGAGCTCAACTCGTAAAGCACCACTGCTGCGCCGCTCTTCTGTTTTTAATAACAATTATCTAAAATCGCTGCAATTAGCCTAGAGCTATAAGGGGATGGAGAGCAGGAGGGGAGGAGCGACGGAGGAAGGAAGGGAGGGAAGACGAGAGAGAAGGAGAGAGAGACAGCGAGGGATAAGAGGGAGGCAGAGAGAGAGAAAGAGCAGGAGGGAAAGTGGGTGAGAGGAGGCTCAGATTCAGTGAACCTCAGAATGTCAGATCGTCTTTCACATGGAAAATTCAAGAGGACCTTTGTGTTCATCAATTATTTGTGCTGAAAGTTAAAGAGGTCCATTGTGTTTTTTTAATCAGAGTTATATGGGGAATCTTTTGAAAGTTCCCAGCCTGGCCCCAGGCTACAAGCTGAAGTAACTTCCAGGGTCCTCTCTGCCTCCTCCCCTCCTCCTTCATGGTGTGCTGCAGCTCAACACAATTCTATTCCAGCAGAAGCCCATGATGGCAAGTAAGGCATTTAAACTGCGGAACTGGCTAAATAACAGGTTAAGTTCATCTCTGTAAATGCAGTATCTATCTATATGGTTTTATCTTTGGTGTTTTTTCTTCTAGTGTGCAAGCAGTGAACTGAATGTGAGGCGTGGAGATGGGGCCAGTTTAAGGTCCTGTGCTGCAGACTACAGTATGTCCTTGAAAGAGACAGACTGTGACTGTGCCAGGGGCTACAGTCCGGTCTCATCTGCCATGTGGCACAGCATCGCCAGTCTGGGCACCGTGTACATTAGTGTATTTTGGAGGGGGGGGTAGACAGTGTTTATATCACAATCTGTGGAATACATTTTAAGTAGACATACAAATAGACAGACAGACAGACCGATGCACACACACTTTTTCACCCACAGGCAGAAGCAAGGAGCAACCCAGCAGACCTTGATTCTATACAAATGCACAAGCTACATAACACAACCATTATGGGCTAGTTGTACTGCCTTTTGCCTGTCAACGTCACTTTACTGCCCTCTCCTTTAACGCCTCTAGCTCCGCCTTCTCCTTTAACGCCACTAGCTCTGCCCTCTCCTTTAATGCCTCTAGCTCTGCCCTCTCCTTTAATGTCCCTAACTCTGCCCTCTCCTTTAACGACACTAGCTCTGCCTTCTCCTTTAATGCCTCTAGCTCTGCCCTCTCCTTAAACGCCTCTAGCTCTGCCCTCTCCTTAAACGCCTCTAGCTCTGCCTTCTCCTTTAATGCCTCTAGGTCTGCCCTCTCCTTTAACGCCTCTAGCTCTGCCTTCTCCTTTAATGCCTCTAGCTCTGCCCTCTCCTTTAACGCCTCTAGCTCTGCCCTCTCCTTTAACGCCTCTAGCTCTGCCCTCTCCTTTAACGCCACTAGCTCTGCCCTCTCCTTTAACGCCACTAGCTCTGCCCTCTCCTTTAACGCCACTAGCTCTGCCCTCTCCTTTAACGCCACTAGCTCTGCCCTCTCCTTTAACGCCACTAGCTCTGCCCTCTCCTTTAACGCCTCTAGCTCTGCCCTCTCCTTTAACGCCACTAGCTCTGCCCTCTCCTTTAACGCCTCTAACTCTGCCCTCTCCTTTAACGCCACTAGCTCTGCCCTTTCCTTAATGCCTCTAGCTCTGCCCTTTCCTTTAAAGCCTCTAGCTCTGCCATCTCCTTTAACGCCTCTAGCTCTGCCCTCTCCTTTAACGCCACTAGCTCTGCCCTTTCCTTAAACGCCTCTCCTTTGATGCCACTAGCTCTGCCCTTTCCTTTAATGCCACTAGCTCTGCCCTTTCCTTTAATGCCACTAGCTCTGCCCTCTCCTTTAATGCCACTAGCTCTGCCCTCTCCTTAAACGCCTCTAGCTCTGCCCTCTCCTTAAACGCCTCTAGCTCTGCCCTCTCCTTAATGCCTCTAGCTCTGCCCTCTCCTTAAACGCCTCTAGCTCTGCCCTTTCCTTTAAAGCCTCTAGCTCTGCCCTCTCCTTTAACGCCTCTAGCTCTGCCCTCTCCTTTAACGCCTCTAGCTCTGCCCTCTCCTTTAAAGCCTCTAGCTCTGCCCTCTCCTTTAACGCCTCTAGCTCTGCCCTCTCCTTTAAAGCCTCTAGCTCTGCCCTCTCCTTTAATGCCTCTAGCTCTGCCTTCTCCTTTAATGCCTCTAGCTCTGCCTTCTCCTTTAATGCCACTAGCTCTGCCTTCTCCTTTAACGCCTCTAGCTCTGCCTTCTCCTTTAATGCCACTAGCTCTGCCCTTTCCTTTAATGCCTCTAGCTCTGCCCTCTCCTTTAACGCCTCTAGCTCTGCCTTCTCCTTTAATGCCTCTACCTCTGCCCTCTCCTTTAATGCCTCTAGCTCTGCCCTCTCCTTTAACGCCTCTAGCTCTGCCTTCTCCTTTAATGCCTCTACCTCTGCCCTCTCCTTTAATGCCTATAGCTCTGCCCTCTCCTTTAACGCCACTAGCTCTGCCCTCTCCTTTAATGCCACTAGCTCTGCCCTCTCCTTTAATGCCTATAGCTCTGCCCTCTCCTTTAACGCCTCTACCTCTGCCCTCTCCTTTAATGCCTATAGCTCTGCCCTCTCCTTTAATGCCTATAGCTCTGCCCTCTCCTTTAATGCCTATAGCTCTGCCCTCTCCTTTAATGCCTCTAGCTCTGCCCTCTCCTCTAATGTTTCTAGCTCTCCCTTCTCCTTTAATGCTCCTAGCTCTGCCCTCTCCTTTAATGCTTCTAGCTCTGCCCTCTCCTTTAATGCTTCTAGCTCTGCCCTCGCTATACTTAGCACACACAAAGCCTATGGGACTGTGTGCATGTGTTAGTGTGGGTGTAAACTATGTAGGCCTACCCTACAGCATATATAGAAGCATGACATAAGTTCACCTGCTGACCTTTGTGTTTGTCAGCTAGTTCAGAGCAAAAGAGCAAGTCGACACATTGCAGTTGTTAACACAGGGCTGTCATGGAATAATAATATCAGCCTGTTCACTGTGGTATATTACATCTCCTCATTCACACAGTGGAGCTGAGTCATCAGGTTAGGCACAGTCACTTACCATTGGAATGTCATTGTACCATATCAGTATGCCATAAGAGCATGTCTTATGTTACTATGACCCCTGGCGTTCTGTTGCTTTATCTTTATTTGAATTAAAGGTTGTCCAATGTCTTCCGTTTTAATTATATACTAACAATGCTATTATACTTTTGATTTGATTTTTTATATTTGCATGACATTATAATTCTACTAAGCACACCAATAAATTAAATGCCATGCAGGTTGTGATTAAAGAAAGGCTTGTCAGAGAATACTTTATTACTCCCCATTTCACTCATCATCCTCTAACCTCTATCCTCTGTCCTCTAACCTCTGTTCTCTAACCTCAGTCCTCTAAACTCTGTCCTCTAACCTCAGTCCTCTAACCCCTGTCCTCTAACCTCAGTCCTCTAACCTCAATCATCTGTCCTCTAACCTCAGTCCTCTGTCCTCTAACCTCTGTTCTCTAACCTCAGTCCTCTAAACTCTGTCCTCTAACCTCTGTCCTCTAACCCCTGTCCTCTAACCTCAGTCCTCTAACCTCTGTCATCTGTCCTCTAACCTCAGTCCTCTGTCCTCTAACCTCTGTTATCTAACCTCAGTCCTCTAAACTCTGTCCTCTAACCTCAGTCCTCTAACCTCTGTCATCTGTTCTCTAACCTCAGTCCTCTAACCTCAGTCCTCTAACCTATGTCCTCTAACCTCTGTCCTCTAACCTCAGTCCTCTAACCTCAGTCCTCTAACCTCAGTCCTCTAAACTCTGTCCTCTAACCTCAGTCCTCTAACCTCTGTCATCTGTCCTCTGTCCTCTAACCTTTGTCCTCTAACTTCTCATCTCTGTACTCTAACCTAACATCTGTCCTCTAACCTCTGTCCTCTAACCTCTGTCCTCTAATCTCTAATCTCTGTCCTCTGTCCTCGACCTCTGTTCTCTAACCTCTAACCTCTGTCCTCTAACCTCTAACTTCTAACCTCTAACCTCAGTCCTCTAACCTCATTCCTCTAACCTCTGTCCTCTAACCTCTGTCCCCACACCTCTGTCCTCTGTCCTCTAACCTCTGTCCTCTAACTTCTGTCCTCTAACCTCTGTCCTCTAATCTCTGCCCTCTGTCATCTGTCCTCTAACCTCTGTCCTCTAATCTCTCATTTCTGTTCCCCCACCTCTGTCCTCTGTCCTCTAACCTTTGTCCTCTAACTTCTAATCGCTGTACTCTAACCTCTGTCCTCTAATCTCTGTCCTCTAACCTCTGTCCTCTGTCCTGTAACCTCTGTCCTCTAACCTCTAACCTCTGTCCTCTAACTTCTCATCTCTGTCCTCTAACCTAACATCTGTCCTCTAACCTCTGTCCTCTAACCTCTGTCCTCTAACCTCTGTCCTCTAACCTCTGTCCTCTAATCTCTAACCTCTGTCCTCTGTCCTCTAACTTCTAACCTCTAACCTCAGTCCTCTAACCTCATTCCTCTAACCTCTGTCCTCTAACCTCTGTCCTCTAACCTCTGTCCTCTAACCTCTGTCATCTGTCCTCTAACCTCTGTCCCCACACCTCTGTCCTCTGACTTCTAACCTCTGTCCTCTAACATATGTCCTCTAACCTCTGTCCTCTAATCTCTAACCTCTGTCCTCTAACTTCTAACCTCTAACCTCTGTCCTCTAACTTCTGTCCTCTAACCTCTGTCCTCTAACTTCTGTCCTCTAACTTCTGTCCTCTAACCTCTGTCCTCTAATCTCTGTCCTCTGTCATCTGTCCTCTAACCTCTGTCCTCTAACCTCATTCCTCTAATCTCTGTCCTCTAACCTCAGTCCTCTAATCTCTGTCCTCTAACCTCTGTCCTCTTACCTTTGTCCTCTAACCTATGTCCTCTAACCTATGTCCTCTAACCTCAGTCCTCTAACCTCAGTCCTCTTACCTCTGTCCTCTAACCTCTGTCCTCTAACCTCTGTCCTCTAACCTATGTCCTCTAACCTCTGTCCTCTAACCTCAGTCCTCTTACCTCAGTCCTCTACCCTATGTCCTCTAACCTCTGTCCTCTAACCTCTGTCCTCTAACCTATGTCCTCTAACCTCTGTCCTCTAACCTCAGTCCTCTAACCTCAGTCCTCTACCCTATGTCCTCTAACCTCTGTCCTCTAACCTCTGTCCTCTAACCTCTGTCCTCTAACCTATGTCCTCTAACCTATGTCCTCTAACCTTTGTCCTCTAACCTCAGTCCTCTAAGCTCTGTCCTCTAACCTCTGTCCTCTAACCTCTGTCCTCTAACCTTTGTCCTCTAACCTCTGTCCTCTAACCTCTGTCCTCTAACCTCTGTCCTCTAACTTCTGTCCTCTAACCTCAGTCCTCTAACCTCAGTCCTCTAACCTCTGTCCTCTAACCTCTGTCCTCTAACCTCTGTCCTCTAACCTCTGTCCTCTAACCTATGTCCTCTAACCTATGTCCTCTAACCTCAGTCCTCTAACCTCAGTCCCCTAACCTCTGTCCCCTAACCTCTGTCCTCTAACCTCAGTCCTCTAACCTCAGTCCTCTAACCTCAGTCCTCTAACCTCTGTCCTCTAACCTATGTCCTCTAACCTCAGTCCTCTAACCTCAGTCCTCTAACCTCTGTCCTCTAACCTCAGTCCTCTAACCTCAGTCCTCTAACCTCAGTCCTCTAACCTATGTCCTCTAACCTCAGTCCTCTAACCTCAGTCCTCTAACCTCAGTCCTCTATTGCGGTCATAGTCATTCGCGGCTCGTGGCAATAATCTTAAAGAATGTGTTGTTTTTCTGTCAGCCAAATGTGCAGCTTACTTCATAGAACCGTGGTTACGTGAGTAACCTTGTTAAAACTGAGACAAACAGAGCAGTAATAGCGTTTCTAGTGCTTCTGGCGCATCTTGAAAACCATTTTCGTCCTACAAATTTGCAGGCCTTGTTAGAAGGGAGAGTGATGATTCTCCACAGACCATTATATAGGGTTGATGATGATCATGATTTACTGAACATTCCAATACCTTTCTGGTGCAATTCAACATTAAGAAAATGATTTTAAACATTTGTTCCTTATAACCCAAAGAGTCCTAACATAGAGAATCAGAGAATGCGATAGCTTGATTCTCCATGTTAATATCAATTTAATATCATGTACAATTTGGCTTTGTGATCCCCCAACCTCCATTCTCTGATGGCTATGACGGCTTGCCTAGTGATTTTGTTTCACAAGTGTCTCCTTCTGAAATATTAGTGACTACCACTGCTCTATTGTCTATTCCTGTCGTTGTTTCCCCTCTATTCCTCTTTTGTCCATCTCCTCTCCATATCTTCTTTTCCTCAGCCTCTCTTGATGTGTTGTCATGTAGCACCACCTGCAGGTCATCAGTAAGGTGACATGTCTGCTGCTGGATGGGGGAGCTCTCTTCTGAGAGAGGAGTTTGGCTGAAGCAGCTGTCCCTCCGGGGGCCTCTGTGGGGTAGGAAATGAGCTCTGGAATAGAAAAACTACCCAGCTAGAAACTAGTGTAGTGGTGGGCTTATTGTGCATTCTTCTGGGACAGAGGAGAGAGGCAGTGTGCTGCTTACATGAGAGAGAACTGAGCTCGCTCACATTCTGTGTCAGTCTTTCTGCTCAGCAAGGGAGTGATACATTATTTACCTGTGTACTTAACATTTTGCTCAAGAGAATTTTTACATTAGCTCTTGTGCCTGGATTGACATCACATACTTGTTGTAATCTCTCATGACAGTGTACATTTAACTTTAGAGGCTAGCACACACTGGGAAAGTGGGATAACGAATAGAAAACGGATGCAAAGGAAAACGGCATAGTTTGAAAATCTCTGAAGTATTTCTTTTTTAAAACCTCTGGATACAGTTGCTTCTTTTAGCCTTGTACTATTGCTCACACTTGCTCTGCAGGGGTGAGAGAGACTGTCGAAAGAAAGCATTCTCTCTCTCCCCCCAAACCCCCCAACGCTCTGACACTTAAGTTTATACCAAACCTTGCCTGTTTTTCTGCTTTACTGATTTGTCTGTGGCTTTTGGGTTGGAAATAAACATTGTATTGTTTCTAATTTGCATTCAGCAAACTTCTCAATAATTAATCAAACAACTGCTTGGTGTGTGTGTGTGTGTGTGTGTGTGTGTGTGTGTGTGTGTGTGTGTGTGTGTGTGTGTGTGTGTGTGTGTGTGTGTGTGTGTGTGTGTGTGTGTGTGTGTGTGTGTGTGTGTGTGTGTGTGTGTGTGTGTATAAAGTAATGAATTAAGTTGTTTAATAAGAATGCTGTCAGCAGTTCCTCAAAGCTACACAACATTGTTGATGTGTATTTTGCAGTGCTAGTGTATTGTCTGTAGTACACTAACAATATATAGGACACAACAATCTTCCTCTAACATTAACACTCATCCACTGTTCTTGTCTTGGAAATCATTGGAATGTATCTGAAAAATGTCAAAGATGTTTTATGACTTGGATAAGTTTGATGTTGTGACTAGAGTGATCAAGGGTCTTGACCTCTTGGGTTCGTGTTGGACTTTCTAATTGCAAACTGCTGTTCCATCTGTGGTAGATAACTTTGATGTAGCCTACAGTATTTCATTATCCCATAGATCTCCATGAAACATCCCTTCTGTAGTCATAAATTATATGATTAGCCTGAGCATCATAAGACATTACATCTTATCTTAGTGCTGGTTATCAGTGTAAATTATTACTGCTTGTGGATTAGTACTGATTAGATAATAGTGAGGTCGCCCGCAGTTTCACACAAACACCACATTCTTAGCCCCCAATCCCAAACTGCTTGTCATCTCCTCCTGCTGATCCATCCACCACAGTCCCAACTGTATCTAATCAGCCAGTGTGGTGGACAAGGATTTGGGATGCAGGTTATCAGTGTTTTAACAGCCTTTAATTACCAGAGGATTGCCTCTTTGGCTTAGTTTTTATAGATGTGCAATTGATTTGAGCAGAGAAATATGTGGATTGGCCAGCAATAGCAAGGCTGCACTGATAACCCTGTGATCCCTGGCTCAGCCAGTGGTTATGTAAGACTCATCCTGGAGACTAGAAAGCTATGGTGCTTGAGGTTCACAGACATCTGACTTCTGGGGCCTGGGGTTCACAGTCATCTGACTTCTGGGGCCTGGGGTTCACAGTCATCTGACTTCTGGGGCCTGGGGTTCACAGTCATCTGACTTCTGGGGCCTGGGGTTCACAGTCATCTGACTTCTGGGGCCTGGGGTTCACAGACATCTGACTTCTGGGGCCTGGGGTTCACAGACATCTGACTTCTGGGGCCTGGGGTTCACAGACATCTGACTTCTGGGGCCTGGGGTTCACAGACATCTGACTTCTGGGGCCTGGGGTTCACAGGTATCTGAATTCTAACACAACATGAGCCACAGAGAAGTCAGGAAGATAATCAGGGAGACCATTAAAACGCCATAGTACTCTCCTCCACCACCGCCTTTCCCTGATTAGGTACAAAGTCCAAGTGCCGTGGTGATTGTTTATTATGCTACTGAATGAGTAGTTTTAAAATGAATACACCACCTTTTCTGTTGTTGAAAAAACTGTCTTGAGTAACAGTAATAATAATAATAATAACAGTAATAATAATAATAATAACAGTAATAATAATAATAATAATAACAGTAATAATAATAATAATGCCATAAACCCCTGAGCTGAGGTGCTCATTGTCCTCGACAAACACTGAAGCCACTGGCTCACTGGCTCACTGGCTCACTGGCTCACTGGCTCACTGGCTCCCTGGCTCCCTGGCTCCCTGGCTCCCTGGCTCCCTGGCTCACTGGCTCACTGGCTCACTGGCTCACTGGCTCACTGGCTCACTGGCTCACTGGCTCACTGGCTCCCTGGCTCCCTGGCTCCCTGGCTCCCTGGCTCCTTGGCTCCTTGGCTCCCTGGCTCCTTGGCTCCCTTTTATTCATTTCTCTGTGCTTTTCACCAAAACTGCTGCGCTGAGTTACACAAATTATTTCCCTGTGTTTCCCTCTGAGAAGAGTTAGACAGTCCTCCCACTTCTCCCCCTTTCACCGTGCCGCGACCGGGGGTCGAGCCGTAGCGAGCTGCAGAAGGTAGACAAATGATTGGGTATCAGCTGTGATTTCCTCAATAGCTCAGTGGGGAGCAGGAAGTGGGACCGTGCGGTAGCAGTGGGTGTGGCATGGTGCAGATCGCCGTAGCCCTGGAACAGCCGCCATGCTGTGAGGGAGATGGCTTTTCTCTGTGACAGTCCAACAGAGAGCCGCAGGTCTGCAAATGAAAAAGAGGGGAGGAAATGTGGCCTTTACAGACAATCAGCATGCAGGCCCCTATTGCCTGGCTGTGCTGTGGACTGCTGTGTGTCTGCTGCTGCTGGGGAAGGGAAGGAAAATAAAAGCATTGGATGGACAGAGAGAGCCAAACAGACAAAGAAATATGGATCATTCTGTTATAACAGAACAGTGTTATTTTCTCTGCTATTGGGAATTCATAAGACCTCCCCTATGGTGTGCAAGAGATTTATAAATATCCTCATCTGATATACATTTGTAACTCTGTGTTGTGTTATGGATGGCTGTGCATAAACCAGATATTTTGCTCTGTGTCTGGTGTCTGTCTACTCCATGTGGGTGGGAAGGCCTGATGCGGTCTGCTCATAGTTTAACAGGGAGAGCTTCATTGAGATCCAGATTACAAAGCCAGTCTGTCTTTCTGTCTGTCCTCTGCAGCCTGACTGGACTGACATTGTGTTATTATCAGGGATAGGAAGGTGGCTGTGTATTCATGCCAGCAGGCAGACAGTGTGGAGTGGCAGTCAGCCCTGCCACACACACACACACACACACACACACACACACACACACACACACACACACACACACACACACACACACACACACACACACACACACACACACACACACACACACACACACACACACACACACACACACTTACACACACACACACTCCTAGCTCCTGTTTAACAGGCGTGAGGCTTACACAATAATACCTGTGACAACGAGAGGGCTTAGCTTTTAGCTCTTATCACCCCTGACACTGCATCAGCCATGCAGCCAGACTACAGGCCAGACTCCATCTAACCTCATTACCCTCGTCTGTATCACTGAGTCTCCTGGTCTGCGCACCATCATGTCAATGAGAAAAGGTTACTGGGAGATTAACTAGAATGGGTAAGATATTGTCTCTCTGTGTAACATCTGTAGTAGACAGTCTCTGCTTTGTCTTAGAGGGGCACTGTTTTCCCAGGGTCTCGTGTCTTAACAAAGGACTCCGGACTGCAGAGAAGGCACTTGCAGTAGGTGGAGCTCTTGTGTTGGGTTTGATGTTGGGAAGGTGATCCACCTGCTGGTTGAGGGCTGGACGACTGCCTTTCTCCGTGTGTGTGTGTGTGTGTGTGTGTGTGTGTGTGTGTGTGTGTGTGTGTGTGTGTGTGTGTGTGTGTGTGTGTGTGTGTGTGTGTGTGTTTCTCTATGTGTCTGTTAAAAAGTGAAATAGGAATATTAATGCAAATATGGCATATTATTTTAGCTTTACATGCTCTTGTACACACACCACCCAGACATACAAATAACACATTTTCAGTCTAATTGACAGAGGTTGAGGACTGGTGGAACATGGAGCTTATTAGAAATTGTAATGGATATATTGAGTACTCCAGCTGGGGATTGTGTGTGTGTGTGTGTGTGTGTGTGTGTGTGTGTGTGTGTGTGTGTGTGTGTGTGTGTGTGTGTGTGTGTGTGTGTGTGTGTGTGTGTGTGTGTGTGTGTGTGTGTGTGCGTGTTTGTGCGTGGGCATGCGTGCATATATGTGTGTATTTTATGTACTGCCTGCAACCACATGCCACATTTCTCTCCCAGCTCCCTGACACCTTCATGCACAGGAACAAACATAAATGTCTCTTCATATTCTCTCTCCCTCTGCCTGCCTCTCTCTCCCTCTGCCTGCCTCTCTCTCCCTCTGCCTGCCTCTCTCTCCCTCTGCCTGCCTCTCTCTCCCTCTGCCTGCCTCTCTCTCCCTCTGCCTGCCTCGCTCTCCCTCTGCCTGCCTCGCTCTCCCTCTGCCTGCCTCGCTCTCCCTCTGCCTGCCTCTCTCTCCGTCTGCCTGCCTCGCTCTCCCTCTGCCTGCCTCGCTCTCCCTCTGCCTGCCTCGCTCTCCCTCTGCCTGCCTCGCTCTCCCTCTGCCTGCCTCTCTCTCCCTCTGCCTGCCTCGCTCTCCCTCTGCCTGCCTCTCTCTCCCTCTGCCTGCCTCGCTCTCCCTCTGCCTGCCTCGCTCTCCCTCTGCCTGCCTCGCTCTCCCTCTGCCTGCCTCGCTCTCCTTCTGCCTGCCTCGCTCTCTCTCTACCTGCCTCGCTCTCCCTCTGCCTGCCTCGCTCTCCCTCTGCCTGCCTCTCTCTCCGTCTGCCTGCCTCGCTCTCCCTCTGCCTGCCTCTCTCTCTCTCTGCCTCCATTATCTCTCCTTCTGCCTGCCTCTCTCTCCCTCTGCCTGCCTCGCTCTCCCTCTGCCTGCCTCTCTCTCCCTCTGCCTGCCTCGCTCTCCCTCTGCCCTCCTCGCTCTCCCTCTGCCTGCCTCTCTCTCCGTCTGCCTGCCTCGCTCTCCCTCTGCCTGCCTCTCTCCCTCTGCCTGCCTCGCTCTCCCTCTGCCTGCCTCTCTCTCCCTCTGCCTGCCTCTCTCTCCCTCTGCCTGCCTCTCTCTCCCTCTGCCTGCCTCTCTCTCCCTCTGCCTGCCTCTCTCTCCCTCTGCCTGCCTCTCTCTCCCTCTGCCTGCCTCTCTCTCTCTCTGCCTCCATTATCTCTCCTTCTGCCTGCCTCTCTCTCCCTCTGCCTGCCTCTCTCTCCCTCTGCCTGCCTTTCTCTCCCTCTTTCTCTCCCTCCCCTGCACCCTCCTTCTCCTCCTGTATTCTACCGCAGGCCCTCCATCTCTCCGGCCTGTCAGCGTGCTTTTTCACTTGGCTTGTTGCTACAGGGGGCTCGGCGCTGGCAGATTACAACTCGGCAGCCAGTCATTTTCGATTTATCTGAGCGTCCCTCCCCCCCAGTACCTCCTCCTCCCCCCTCAACCTGCCAAGCTTGCTCCCTGGCTAGCATCAATCCAGACACATAACAATTCTTCTGACCCCCCTCTCCCCCATTTTCACCCTCCCTATTTTCCTCTTTCGATCGGCGAGAAAATTTAGCTCACAAGCCCTGAGACAAAAAAGAAATATTGTGGCAGGGGAAGCATTTAAGTTAGAGGAGGCAGCGAGGGCTGTATTATTACTTAGGCCTCTGTCACCGGTGGTGACCCGGGAGAGTGGAGGATATCGATCGCGTGTCACTCAAGGCATTCAGCAGATTGCATTGACAAAGCTTGTCGGAGCCATTAATAGCAAGGTTAGCAGCCTTGGCTGGGACCCAGGAGAAAACTCTAACTGTGCCCCATTACATGGTGACTTTTAACCATTCCCCCGGCTCACAGAGTGGATTACATGGTGACTTTTAACCATTCCCCCGGCTCACAGAGTGGGTTGATAACCGTAAGGAAGTCATTTTACTCTCATTATTGCCTTCCTGTGGTTGACATTTGTGGCCCTAAGAGCCTGTAAAAGAGCCTTTCAGAGACAAAGGGGGAAGACAGCTAGCATTGTCTGGTTGAATTTAGGAAACAAACGAAGACGTGCTGCACTAAACAAAACATGGCAGAGCGCAAAACCAAAAGATGAAAAGGAGCGACATAAGTGTGATTTATGGTTTGAAGGAAGCCCAGACCAAAACAAAAACAGAGTGAGGGCACAGTTTGTAAAGAAGGTCACAGAGTAATTCTTTTGCCCTGGTAAGATCCCTGATAGCCACTAAACGCTCTTGGGGAGATGGAAGTAGAAAAAAATGACAAGATTTTGATCTGGCTGTAATTCTCAACGTAAATACAAGCGGCGCTGAGGACTTAAATAGTCCTTTTTCGTGCCTAGTGATGTGGAACTGGGCTGAAATGTAACAGGTCCCCTGTGTGTAGTAATTTGGCTTGGACACAGGTGGGGAAGCTATTTGTGCCAGCTGCCTTGCCACTGGTAGGTGCTGACAGGTCTCGGATGGCAGGTAGCTATTTTCAGCAGCGTGTAAATCAAAAAGACGTAACTGATTCTCTTCAGCGTTCTGCGGTAGACTCCTCCGTTTCACCATACTGAGGAAACTTACAATAATGAAATCTGTTTTTATTTATGGTTGTTGGGGGGAAATTATCACTGCTTGGGAGAAATATAATTACAAAGTTCTCATCCTCTGTGAAAGGATCACTCATTGAACTGGTATCCGGTACATGGCCCAGTTGCTGAAAACAGTTTTTTTTCTGGTAGCCGTTCATGTTATGCAAGCGTGGCATGTCCCATCCCTCCATCGACTGTCTGTCTGGCTCTCCTGTGCTCAGTTGTGATGTTGTTAAAGAGGAGTTAGCCTTGTATCCAGGTCATTAACAACTAGCTAGAGTGGTGAATGGAGGTGGAACTGGTAGTATGGATGAGAATGTGGAGAATGCCAGGCTGGGATTGTGAAGAGCAGGAGGCCTGAGGATGGAGGAAGCGGAGTGTTGCTCTGTGCTCATATAGAGGCCATTTCCCCCCTGCTGTTGACTCCATTATGTCCACATTCCAGCTGCACGTTTATGGCCTGATGGGATCATATAGGAACGATTGCACTGTTAATGCTATTACATTGTAATGTTAATGGTCATATCCCTTAATCATCTAGGCTTACTTGTATTATACTGTACGTTTGGAACCACGGTGGACCCACAAATTGCATGTTCCATTTTTAACCTCTGCTATAGTCTAGGTTTCCAAGTAATTCCTGACAAAATTTGTGATTCCATAATTTCCTACACAGTGCCAGTTAGCGACATCATATTCAGAAAAGGGTCAGCCTCTTGTAAGATAAATGTCTTGTTTTGTTGTTTGTTTAACTCATACAGCCAAGTATGTGAGCTTGCCAGCTGACTGGGGAGGTGCCTGAGCTGTTCAGATGCTGCTCGTACTGCATTAGGACTTCTCCACCTATAGATTCATGAGTTAACCTTGATGTGAGTTGTTGATCCTGGATCGTCATTTAATTGTGTTGATTCTGAATCGTGAAATCAGCATGTGTACTCTGCTACTGCACTATCATGTGATCTGACATGAGGTCAAAGGCCAAATACAAGGAATTAAGTCATGCTTAGGTCAAAGAAAATTCCTGCCAGCTGGCATCAAGCTGATAGAGAGCATAATGTTGTTACGAGGTTCTCTATTGCAGCTCTAGTGTGCCCGTCACCTTTAAACCAAGCTGATGAGAAAGTAGAAACCGATGCTGAGTAGTCCTCCTCTAAAGTAGAACAAGCCAAGTCAACTCTTGGCCCAGTTCCTATTAATACATTGGCGCCTTTTGTATCATCTTCATAATGGCCTTCTAATAGTAGATGTAAATGTCAGGAAGGCGGCTAAATGAAGAAGGTTACAACAGGGGATTAGTGCTGCGCACGGCCTCGGACAAGCACCCTGTGGGCCAGCCAAAAGGGAACCGTATATTCTCTAAACAGATTTTACAGTCACTCTAATCCCCCAGCCTGCAGCCCAGGGGAGCTGAACACGGGTAAGGTGAGACGCTGCGCTCTCGTTCCCTTGCACCGTGGCCAGCCAAAACAGGCCAGGGCTTCTGTCCTCTAGGCCGATAGCCCGGCATCCTGTTCCACAGAGGTCACGCCCACCTGCTGATTGGAGATCAGCTGATCTCAGCTCTGCTGTAATTTACAGCCCTCCTGCGTCACTGTTCCAGGGATCACAGATCAATGAGGGACAAGCACCAGCCTGCCAGGACCTAATCAAACCACTCTCACTGCTGTGCCCTGAAGCCAAAGGGTGTGACTGACTGGTACTAGTGGACAAGCTGTTACTCACCCAGCACAACTTGTCTTGTATTTATAAACCTGTTATTGCAGTGTGACTTTAGTTCATATCTAGTCAGAATGTATGTGTATTACTAGTCATGTATGTGTATCAGCCATACAGTATATCCATTAGTCATATATAGGTAGACCAGTGTGGGTGTGGTATTCAATTACAGTCATTTTGTCCATTACTGCTGGCTAGTCGCTGTTAATGGACATAAATTGCGGGTTTATTGTGTGACCTTTCCTGTTAAAGATTTGAGTGGAATCGTTTTAAACGGATCTCCCGTTTGACCATTTTTCTCCGCTTATTTACTGCTTTACATTCAGGCTGGGAGCTTGCCCTGCCTCAGGTTCTGCTATAATGGCACTGCAATGACCTATTTAGATCTTATCTCCTTAATAGCAGGAGCCAGGCGACAGCACACTCACTCCGCCATTTTGAAAAAATAATGTGTATATCTTCTTCCCCACTTCTGAAAGGCTCCGTTTGTGCATTTTGGAAGCATTTGTTTATCATATTACCGCCACACATGAGCCGTGCACAAGGCTTGACCCGGTGTTAAGTGTCCGCACTAAATTTCATTGCCTCCATCTACTGGAAGGCCTGCCAATATACTGGCAGTGAATTCCTGGAGGAAGATATGGCAATAAAAAAGAGAAATGATAGCCTCCTGCAAGCCGAGAGGAGAGGAGCACTTTTTCCTTTTTTTTTCTCCTAGCGGCACACTTTATTGAGGCTGGCCAGGCAACTCAGGGAGCTAGCTGTGACTTGGCACTGAGGCTGCGGCTTAGTGAGATGGCTAGCTGAAAGCTGATATTGAAGTAACGACTCGATGGCATGGATGGGGGGGCTTGGGAATAATGTAATTAATTGCACACAAATTTCTTTGATGAATAGTTATGTGGTGATAAGCGCTCGACTGAGCAGCTGAAGGTCTCAGGCTTCTCTCTCTTTGCAGCTGTTTCACTTTGGGAAAGCTTCTCTTCCTTCTCTTTCTCTCTCCTTCTCTCTCTAGTGTTGCCCCACACTCCCTTTTATCTCTCTCTCTCTCTCTCTCTCTCTCTCTCTCTCTCTCTCTCTCTCTCTCTCTCTCTCTCTCTCCTCTCTCTCTCTCTCTCTCTCTCTCTCTCTCTCCTCTCTCTCTCTCTCTCTCTCTCTCTCCTCTCTCTCTCTCTCTCTCTCTCTCTCTCTCTCTCTCTCCTCTCTCTCTCTCTCTCTCTCTCTCTCTCCTCTCTCTCTCTCTCTCTCTCTCTCTCTCTCTCTCTCTCTCTCTCTCTCTCTCTCTCTCTCTCTCTCTCTCTCTCTCTCTCTCTCCTTCCTCCATTAGAGCCTAGGGGGATTCTGCTGTGGACAGGGTGGGCAGGGGAGATGGAGGTGTTTAAAACGGTAAGGGGGGCGATGGGTAGAGGAGGTATTTCGTTGCCACATGGGGTCCTATAACAAGGTATTCTGATGTGATCTGAAAGAGTGGAGGTCTCCCGCTGCTCTTATTCTCCTCCTACAACCTCTCCATCCTTCCAGCACCTCGCACCACTCAGTTCATTATTACATCTGGTAATTGTCCCCATAACTCAGTGCAGCTGACTACAGCATTATATGGTCATTTGTACAAAGAGGGAAAAAGGTGATTGCGTTGCAGCTGCAGAGAGGATGGATGTTAAAAGCATATTGATTTGTCTGTAATGTCGTCACAGATTTATGTCTGTGTATAAATGCAGCCTCAAGTGTACCCACCCCCACCACACACCTTCAACCCCCCCCCCCCCCCCCAGCTCTGTAGTGTGCTGTGGCACCATTGCTTTGCTGTGAACCATCACATTCCACCACAGAGTGACTGTGATTGTGCTCTGTGGGCTAAGCCTGTCCTCAGGGTGCATTAGGCCTGTGGATCTTCCTGCCACCATTACAATAATGTCTGACTAGGTCGCCAGAGGTCACGGCATCCACTTGAGCATGATAACGGCAAAGAGGTATAAGAGTGAAATGGAGCGTTTCCATGGCAATCACGCCGCACCCCACAGAAATGTGAGACACTGATGAAAACTGCTGTTTCTGTTCTGCCGAGTCCCTAGCTATAGTGACAGCTAGGCGACGTTGCCATTGATGTCACAGCCAGAGCAGAGGCATTGGGGGGCTAAATATTCCATCAAGCTCAAATGCAGTGAGCTCCCAAAGTATTGGGACAGTGAATTGTTGTTGTTGCTGTTCTGGCTCTGTACTCCAGCACTTTGGATTTTTAATTATACAATGACTATGAGGTTAAAGTTAGACTGTCAGCTTAAATTTGATGTTATTTTTAGCCATATCCGGTGAACCGTTTAGAAATTACACCATTGTTTCTACATAGTCCCCCCAATTTTAGGCGACCAAAAGTAGTGGGAGAAATTCTCTGATATGTGAATTAAAGTAGTCAAAAGTTTAGTATTTGGTCCCATAGTGAATAATGATGAGTGAGAAAGTTACAGAAGCACAAATATCATACCCCTAAAATGCTAACTTCCCCTGTTATTGTAATGGTGAGAGGTTAGCATGTTTTGGGGGTATGATATTTGTGAGTCTGTAACTTTCTCACTCATCATTATTCATGATTCATTCAGGACTATCCATAATCATGGATAATCATCCACATTAATGTAGAAGTCTTTAGAAACATATTCTATTCTTATTTACCATAAAAGTGTCTACAAAATTAGAATACATGATTTACCATGAATTTCTATTGGGCACAAAATAATCTGAAACACGAGCAAAACAAACAGCAAATGCATCCAACAAGTTTGTAGAGTCACAAGCTTGATGTAAACATTGCGTGCTAGAAATATGGGACTAAATACTCAACTTTTGACTACTTTAATACACATGCGGTGCCTTCGGAAGTATTCAGACTCCTTGACTTTTTCCACATTTTGTTACGTTACAGCCTTATTCGGAAATTGATTAAATATACTTTTTTTCTCAGCAATCTACACACAATACCCCATAATGACAAAGTGAAAACAGTTTATTTTGTATTTTTGTAAATGTATTAAAATAAAGAACAGAAATAATTTATTTACATAAGTATTCAGACCCTTTGCTATTAGACTCGAAATTTAGCTCAGGTGCATCCTGTTTCATTGATCATCCTTGAGATGTTTCTACAACTTGATTGGAGTCTACCTGTGGTAAATTCTATTGATTGGACATGATTTGGAAAGGCACCCACATGTTTATATAAGGTCCCACAGTTGACAGTGAATGTCAGAGCAAAAACCAAGCCATTAGGTCGAAGAAATTGTCCGTAGAGTTCCGAGACATGATTGGGTCGAGGCACAGATCTGGGGAAGGGTACCAAAACATTTCTGCAGCATTGAAGGTCCCCAAGAACACAGTGGCCTCCATCATTCTTACTGTAAATGGAAGAAGAAGAAGTTTGGAACCACAAAGACTCTTCCTAGAACTGGCTGCCTGGCCAAACTTATCAATCGAGGGAGAAGGGCCTCGATCAGGGAGGTGACCAAGAACCCAGATGGTCACTCTGACAGAGCTCTTACAGAGCTCTAAAGTTCTACTGTGGAGATGGGGGAACCTTCCAGAAGGACAACCATCTCTGCAGCAACTCTTTGGCCTGAATGCCAAATGTCACGTCTGGAGGAAACTTGACACCAAACCTACGGTGAGGCATGGGGTTGACAGCATCATGCTATGGGGATGTTTTTCAGCGGCAGGGACTGGGAGACTAGTCATGATCGAGGCAAAGATGAACGTAGCAAAGTATAGAGAGATCCTTGATGAAAACCTGCTCCAGAGTGCTCAGGACCTCAGACTGGGGTGAAGGTTCATTTTCCAACAGGACAATGTCCCTAAGCACATAGCAAAGACAACGCAGGAGTGGCTTCGGGACAAGTCTCTGAATGTCCTTGAGTGACCCAGGCAAGCCAGAGCCCGGACTTGAACCTGATCGAACATCTCTGGAGAGACCTGAAAAGCTGTGCAGCAACGCTCCCCATTCAACCTGACAGAGCTTGAGAGGATCTGCAGAGAGGAATGGGAGAAACTCCCCAAGTACAGGCGTGCCAAGCTTGTAGCGTCCATACACAAGAAGACTCGAGGCAGTAATCGCTGCCAAAGGTGTTTCAACAACGTACTGAGTAAAGAGTCTGAATACTTAAATGCATGTGCAAAAATGTCTACCAACCTGTTTTGCTTTGTTATTATGGGGTATTGTGTGTAGATTGATAAGGGTTAATTGTTTTCTTAATACATTTTTGAATAAGGCTGTAACGTAACAAAATGTGGAAAAAGTCAATGAGTTTGATTACTTTGGAATGCACTGTATATGTGAATTTGTCCCAATACTAAAATGGAGGGACTACATTATGTACAAAAAGTGCTTTAATTTCTAAACGGTTCACCCAATATGGATGAAAATACCCTCAAATATAAGCTGACAGTCTGCACTTTAACCTCATAGTCATTGTACCAAAACAACAAATGTGTCACTGTCCCAATACTTTTGGAACTCACTGTATGTCAATTGGAACATGGGGACGTACTGTATTGGGACATAAAGACAATGCTTCTGCTGTCTAATGCTTCTAAAAGAGACACTGAATTATGTATTTTAACTGTGTCTTCCCATGACCTCTATACCACACACAGACCAACTAAACACTAAACAAATAAGGGCAGTGGGACCCCAGTGAACCCTGATGCCCAGTGACAGGCTGTGACTGTGGGTGGCTGCGGACGTGGGGAGGAGGTGGGAGGATGGAGGGCGCCTGTCTGGGGTGGTTAGAGCGCTCAGGCCTCAGAGCCAAACACAGGGTCAGGCCCGGGCCACGCTGGTTACCGCCAGTTACGCTCTGCCACACAGCTGCTGTCGGAACGATGACAGAGGAAGCTGAACCAGTGCTTTACAGGCCCTGACGGCCCGTGTCCCACTTTCACATTACGTTCTCCTCGGAAGAAACGCGTTGTGGGTTAACCGTGCCCGACTGTTTCCAACTGCTGCTGTCTGCTGCCAGTCCAAAGGTGACACGCTATGGGGCTGGGCCTCACCACGGGGCTGATGGGAAATGTAGTCTCTCATCCCCCTATGCTTAGACAGGGATTATTGCTATGAATATCATTATGATATGTTTTTACTATTCAGAATATAAACATATCCTAGGCATTTGGCATGCCTTTTGTTCCATGAATAGTTTAAAGGGAAATCTTTTCATGCTCACCATTAGGGAATCTTGAAAAATGTAATGTAATGTCTTGTCATTGGTTTGTCCTCGAGCTATACAGTAATCTGTGTGTGCAGTAGGCTAAAAACTCCTCCAGTTTCTTATGTTAACTGCTGAGTTGTGCAGCCTCCAGCCTTTCAGGTTTTTTGGGGGTTCTGTATAAGAACTTTGTGACATCTGCTGATGTAAAAAGGGCTTTATACATGCATTTGATTTGATTTGTTTAAATCCGTTATATATAGACCTCTGAAGGTAACATAAAGGAGACATTCAAAGCGTAGTCACTGGAAACCAAAGGGATTTGACAGTGCAGCAGGAAATAGAGTGTTTATTATAAGCAGCCCGTGCTAGCTAGTGGATTATCTATAAAACTTTCATGGTACTCCCTCAGTAGCAAGCAGCCATAAAACGTACTGAATGAGGAACTTGTTAATTTACGTGTTAAAGCAAATTAAAAATGTATAAGCGCTTTTAGGTAAATGAGATCCTCTTTCATTGCTGGCCTGGTGGGAGGAATACTGAGTGGACAGGTTAGCTATGCTGAAAGCCGAACGCAGAAGAACAATAAAAGCCCTTAAATTGTTCCAGGTTTTATTACCGCTGAGTTCCGCAGCTGCTGTTGTGCGTAACTAAGGGAAACCAGGAGCTGATAGCAACGGAATCCCACAGGAGCTAGCATAGAAAGCCGGGCCCAGCTTTCAATTTTTTTGGTGTGGCGGATTGAGGGGTGTGGGTAGGGGGTGGGTTGTGTACAGCTCTGTCAAAAATGCCTGTGTGGTTACACACATTAAGCAGGGCCCACTTTTCTGTTTGATTGCATTTATTTGCTAGTGGAGCCCTTGGGAATAAGTCAATATGGTTGTAAAATTTGTCCGCAGCACTGGCAAAGCACTTTTCAGTAAGTGGGTAGAGGAAATAATTGACTACACATGTTGACAATAATCCCGTAAAAACCTTCAAAGGCTGTTTTTCAACCTCCATTCTAATGTGCAAGCAGCATCTTAAGGGAGATATGTCTTCCCTTGAAAATTCTCAAGTAGAAAAATTGGTATTGTTCAGGTCATGTTTGGATAGATGAATAGCACTTCCTCAGCTCAGCCGCCCATACTAGCAATACAGAAATAAAAAGCATTCCGTTTAAGTTAGTCTTCTATTGATTGAGGCTTCTTTTATAAACTAGGCTATCTGTATTGTAAGTGGCAGCCATGTCCTTTTGTGAGGCAGTACTCCATAACAGTTAGCTTGGGCATTTGTATGGCCATTGAGGTAACAGTGTCGTAGAGGTTTAGTTGTTTAGTTCAGGGTGAGTGAAATTACATCCAAATATGGAAGGTATCAGAGCTCCAACTTTCTGTGCATTCTAAGAGATGTAATACCTGGAAATTGCTTAACACCACAGCTCCGTGTGGATCTGGGTTTGCACAGCGCAGTGAAGAACATTACAGACATCCCGTATGATATGCTGTTCATTTTCCTGGTGAAGTTGGCTGGCCCCTTGCACTTTTCACACAATTTGAAACAAATTCATCCATTCCCTTTTGGCCCTTGTAACATAAGTGATAACGTTACCAGTTATGGTAGATATACTCTTGGTATGTGTCATACCAAGCAGTTCCAAACTACAGAATGGAGGTTTCTATTTAGTTTTGAATTTGGGGGAGTATATATCATTTTGTTACTATCACATTGGAGATATAGAGGCATGGATACAACTATGATAGTGTGTAGGTTTTATTTAGGTTGCTCTCTGCCAAACAATCACGCTGACTGGAAACACTTGTTAATTCTATACTTCAATCAATTCAGGAGGGGAAGGAGGGGGGAATGTTACAACACAAAACAGATTGAGGGAAAACAAGACCTTATTGTGTTGGAATTAATAGCAGATGCACTTAAGATGCACTAAATGTTTCATTAGATGCTAATGTCTTGCTGTGTTTTTAATTGTTGTGAAATTAGCCTCTGGAATATTAAAACCATCTGTTTGTTAGCCATGTTCCTGCAGGGTGAATCTTTTCCCACGCTGTGTGGATGAGAAGGTCATTAAACCAATGCATCCGTATGTGTAATGAATACTCTGGGAGAAAAAGGTGTAGATTCACACGCAGAGCGCGGCAGAAGTTATTTAAGCCTTCACAGAAGGCAGGAATCGTGGTTGCAGGCAGGCAATGGTTAAACACAGGTAGTCACTCAAAAACAAACAATACCTCACAACCAAACAAACAGAAAGAACTGAACTAAATAGGGAGCTGATGAGACCAGGTGAGAAACGAACACAGGTGAAAACAATGAACAAAATGAAAGACAGGGCTACGTTCCAGAACACAAAGAAAAAGAACACAATGTTGACTATGAAAAGAAAAGCAGAACCTTACAGTATGTTTCAACCTGCCTCTTAATTACTATGTTTATATTATTATTACATGAGCACGGAACAACAGAACAGGCATGTACAGATCACACATGCACGCTGCAAGTACATGCACACACACGTGCACGAAGGAAAACGCATGCATACACAAGCACACACACAGTACCCCCACCCTTTCTGACTGCACCTATCATCTCTGTACTAGATGTTCTGGAAAGCAGCCATGGTGTGTTCACTGCAATAGAAGAAACTGTAAAAAGGCAATGAAGTGATAAAATGTGAAATAACTGGCCAGAGTAATGAGAAGACCTAGGCCATGATGATGAGCCACTGCTTGCTGCTACTGGGATGAGTGTCCAACTGAAGGGACTACTAGTCTCTACACACATACAGACTAGTTTATCCCTCAGATATATCTGTACTGGGAGGTCATTAATTCTCAGCTCAGCGGATTTATTGTGACCACCTTCCCTTCGTTTAGCATGTCTATTAACCACACCGTTAAAGGATGAGTCCATCACGCCACGGAGCGGGCATGATCTGCACCTCGGAAAGAAGATTCATTCTCAGAAGTCATTTAAGCAGGCTTGAAAGGGAACAACAAGTCGAGGGAGACATTTTGCTTATCACTGTTTAATAGCTGGTGCCTGCCTGGCCATGTAATACATCTGAAAGATGATTTAGGCTTATTGAATTGGCTTTATTGGGTGATTGTTCTTTACACGTTTTCTGAGGTCAATTTCATCAAGATTTTGATTTCATAGAATATATAGTTAGTTAGTTTCACTTCCGGACATCAGTCATTTTGATGATACTTTAACTGTTAGATTAATCAAAATCTATTTTACTCCAACATACTGTGACAGAATTCTTGTCCAATGTGTCAGAGTTTATTCTAAGAGAAAAGGTAATGCAGACAAGCCCTTAAAAAAAAGAAAGAAAGAAAATATGTTTTTGTCACATACCCTGGTTAGGTGCAGTGAAATGTGTTGTTTTACAGAGTCTGAAGAGCCCCTGAAGGGAATTAGGGTTTAGTCCCTTGCTCAAGGGCACATCGGCATATTTTTCACCCTGTCGGCTCAGATATTCAAACCAGTGACCCTTTCGGTTACTGGCTCAACGCTTTAACCGCTAGGCTACCTGCCACCCCTTAGAGCTATCCCATCATTTCATGCGCTATGGATTGGCTTGAATTATGAGGACCACACAATTTATTTTCATTATATGCCTAATCTATTGTTTTTTTTACCTAAAGTTACAAAGGAAATGTTGTGATCTATTTAATAAACACAAGAAACCAGCAAAATTGATAAAAGAGTGTGGCTCTATAGCAGGAACAACGGCATCTACTGGTCAAAACCTGGTACTTTCACACTACTTGTCAAACAGAGAACTTTTACTGTATACTACTGTAGTTGTTGGGGTGGGATTGGCATTAGATGTGGAAAGTCCGTGGGTGGCTTCAGATTTTTTGGTGGGATTCCATCGTGTCTTACTCATTGGAAGGAAGACGTTTGGTCCAGATCGGATGGGGACTATATTTATTGAATGTTATCTTAATCATATAAATTAAAATGGCAAATTTTGCATGCAATCAATTAGCTTCATTTCTCAGAGATCACATTATATTTCAACAAAATAATCGTAATAATCGTATCTTTTACTAACTACTCTCTCCTTGAGAGAGAAATGCACAGTGCTGCCAGCAAGGACCCAGGTTGGTTAAAGAATATTATATTATAGGTCAACATGTTTTGATGAACGACCTGCAGACTAGGGCATAAACAGTGCACAGTGCCATCGCTCCCATCTTTCCATGCCCTTACTTCAGGGCTCTATTACTGTGCCAGTGTGTATGCCCAGGATATTACTTCCCCCTCTCTCTGAAAATATGCAAACTCCCATCAGAGGAATTGGCCTTTAACAAGAAAAAAAGGAGGGAAAATGTGGAGGGGAAGTGTGTTGGAGGTAATTAGTGCTATCACACATGCCGGAGCCCCTATGTTTGAAGCTCTGTGTGTGTGTGTCTCTATGTCCTTGTGTTCCCTCCAGCACTGTTGTCTTGTGTGGCCTCGCTCTCTTATCTCCTCTCCCCCTTTAGGCCCATCTGGCATCCCCCAGTGCTCTGGCTCTCTCTTATCACTCTCAGCACTCAGCCTGGCTCACAGTCTTTCACCCACCACTGTATTCTCCCAAGGAAAGGATTCCTTTCACACTGCTAATGGCTACAGAGAAGGGAACATTTTCATTTTAATTATACATTTAATTCAAGGGCTCTTAAGACATTCCCCCTACCCTGTGCCATTTCAATAAAATTTGATGGCCGGAATGAGGATGTATAATAAATCCTTGTATCAAAAGCGACCTGTATAGTTCAGTCAGAAAGAGAGAGAGAGAAAGAAAGAGAGAGAAAGAAAGAGAACAGTCCCTCTTAGAGAATACAATCCCTCTGCGTGCTGTCCGTCCTGTCATACTCTGCTTTTTCTATTATGTGGCATTACACCTGTTTACACAAAGGCCCCATAAATCAGGTTTTTTCTGTACTTTGAAATTAAGCATGCAAGGTTTGGCAAAGGTTTGGCAAGGCTGGCCGGTCTGGTCTGGTTTTGGTCTGGTCTTCTGGGTCTGGAAGGAAGGAGTATTGTGAGGAAGCTTCAGAGGATATGAATTGCGGACTTGGACCACAATGGCCCGTGGGCTCCCAAGAGTCCCACATTGTTATCTTCAGACTTCTGGAGGGCTCAGATGTTCTTGGATCGCACATCTTCCTCCTACTCTTTGCTCTCTTGCTTTTTAGTTTCTGTGTCTTAGTGAGTCTGACAGTGTCTGGAAAGTGACACCTGCTGAGCCCCTGTAGTCTCTGTATGGGGCTGTCTGTTTGTTGGAAGGGAATACGGCTTTTGAAGATTTTTGAAGGCTTTTGTTTCTGTTCTTCTCTTCTCTGAAAGGTTGATAGGGATTTCACAGTGTGAGATCATATGCTGGCTGTCTTGTCTGTCATTGGCAGGCTGGAGTGACTGCTGCTGGCTCAAGAGGCCTATAAACATGACAGATTTACACATACACCACAGCGCTTGCTGCCAACACGCACAGATTCATGAAAAAATGTTTTTCTGTCTGTTGGATAGGGATTCCCAGCTCAGTCTCCTCAGCCAATATCATCTATGTAAAGCTTAGAACCAAAGCCCTGTCGCAACATTTTCAGCATGTTAACGTGTGTCTGACTGTGTGTGTTTGTTGTCTTTCAGCTGAAGCCAGGCCAGAACAACTGCAAGGACAGCGACAGCGAGAGCGTGAGCGGAGGGTCCAAGCCTTTTGTCGGAAGCAGCTCCAGAGATAGGCTGAGTGACGTAAGTAAACAAACAAATAAGCACACAAACAAGACGTGACACTAACTGTATGTCTACACACAATATAACTTAAACGCCTCATGAGCTTAGTTCAACTGTCATACCCCATCAGAACTCAAAATATAAGCGTGTTTTACTCCAATGATTGGAAACAAAGTAGATGTGACTTGCTCCATCATTATCAGTCGGATTGACCCCAACAAACGTTTCGAGCTTTATATATGGTTGAAAACAGGAGATTCTGAGCTTAACTAAGGATAACTTGTGTATCAACTCTCAAATTTGAGCGCAGTAGAGTAGTAGCGCAGTAGAGTTAGTTACAACAGAGATTTCCCTGATCAGCTCTTCAGAGAAAATCCACCCTGAAGTTTGCTGTTTGTTTTCCGCGCGACACTGTTAGCATTTTGCAACACAAGTGCTACTGTAGAAGACATTATGTCTGTTATTTGGCATAACTTGTAGCTTGCTTGCTACTCATTTAAAAGTTTGACAAGTTAATGTGTTTCAAAATTTGTTTGTGGGTAAGCTAGCAAGCTAAACCGCTAGTTAGCTAGCGTGTCAGTTGACTGTTAGCTAGCCAATGTCTCATTTTGAAAGTTGGATCGTACAGTATTGTCTGAGGCTTTAAATATCACACTGATTTTGACATTCAAAATAATTTTGTTGGCTAAAAAACATGTTCAGGTGATTTATTTTTGAATCCCAAAACAGACAATGTCAACATTTAGCCTCAAACATGTTTCTACTGCTGATTGCTGCTTTAAAGGTGATCTTTGGGTTGATTTGTGTCTTTTGTGAAGATTACATGAGGTTTGACAAGGTAAGTTTAAGTTACTCAAACTCAAGAAGAGTCTGATTAAGATACATTGTGTGCTGCATATCACAGCCAACAGGTAAGTTCTGCTGATGCTGTGGACTGATAAAAACGTAATGTAATTTGCATTGGCCCTTCGCCAATAAGAAGATCTCCAGCCTGGTGTTGTCATTGGCTGTCCGCCAGGCTCCTTCTGGTGAACAGGGCTGTACAGTACAGTTACAGTTAGTGTTGTAACGATATACTGTACACACAGAGGTTTAGTACTAGAATAAGGACATCCTATTTACCCAGTGTCTTGTTCCTCAGTCTCAGTTCTTTAGAATCTAAATGTAAATGTATTTCATTTATTTATTCAACCTTTATTTAACCAGTCAATAGAGATCAAATTCTTATTTACAATGATGGCCTGGCACACAGGGTGAGAGATCCATCTCTGTGCTGGCTTGGATATGTAAGGAGAGCAGACTGGTGCTAGAAAGGCTCTAAGGCTCTGTAAAGGCCTGTTATGCAATCTGGCAGACCCCATTTTACTTTGATTCTAGTGGTGAATCTACAGAGGTGCTGCTATCAGATATGGTCCATAATTAAAACTGTCAGTTGGAAGGTGAAGCCAGTTGTTGACAAAGACACGGAGAGAACGAGTGAAGCAAAACAAATTCTGATGTGTAGCTATAGGATGCTTGGCCAGGCATGAAATGAAATAAGTAATTTGATGTCGACATCATACATTTAAATGATACCTGCTGCTTCACCTCGTCCTACTGTACTGTAGTAGCAAGGCAGAGAGAGAGAGAAAGAGAGAAAAAGAGAGAGAGAGAGAAAGAGCGGGCGAGTGAAAACGGAGAGAGAGCGACAGTGTGTATAAAGACAAACAACGATAAAAAAATTAAACTGTGGATGGACACAGTTTTATCACTTTGAATAACTGATAGCCACAGCTGTGCGTGCCATGGAAAATTAACAACAGCCTTTAATTTGTCATCCATTAGGCCATGCTGAGCAATATAGGCTTGGAGAAGAAGACTTACACAGTGCTGTCATTCAGGGCCTGAGGAGAAGACGGACATGTGATAACCTTTTGGTTTAAATTATAGGGCAACATAGTACAATGTATTGAATAATAAATTAGAGAGTATGATTCGATGTGGAGCTATACATTATATGTGGACTTCAGGAATGGAATGTGAGAGTCATCCGTTTCTTGTTCTTTGTGGTCTTGCTTTAAACAAAGTGCAACTTATAAAAGCTTCATCAAGCATTCATAAAGGCTTCCTAGGCACTACATAAATGGGTCATGAATCATATAACCCATATGTCATGCTCTATAAAGGATTCATAAATGTCAAATGTTACATTTTGGGAGGCAGCGTAGGCTAGTGGTTGGAGCGTTGGACTAGTAACCGAAAGGTTGCAAGTTCAAATCCCCGAGCTGACAAGGTAAAAATCTGTCATTCTGCCCCTGAACAAGGCAGTTAACCCACTGTTCCTAGGCCGTCATTGAAAATAAGAATTTGTTCTTGACTTGCCTAGTTAAATAAAGGTAAAATAAAAACATAAACCAGTGTTTCTTAAAGGGTGACATAAGCACTGCTTAAAGGTGCACTATGCAGAAATTGCTCTGCCATTTTCTGGTTGCAAAAATTCTAATAGTTTGCTTAATTTCAGTTTATCTGACATAACAAGCAAGTGTAGAGTATTTGAATTTGTATTTATTATGGATCCCTATTAGCTGCTGCACTCTTCCTGGGGTCCGGCAAAATTAAAGCTGTTTTACAATTTTAAAAACATTACAATACATTCATAACAGATTTCACAACACACTAAGTGTGTGCCCTTAGGCCCGTACTCCACTACCACATATCTATAACATAAAATCCATGTGTACGTGTGTGTGTAGTGCATATGTTATCATGTGTGTGTATGTATGTGTCTGTGCCTATGTTTGTTGCTTCACAGTCCCACTGTTCTATAAGGTGCATTTGTATCTGTTTTTTTTAAATCTGATTCTACTGCTTGCATCAGTCACCTGATGTGGAATAGAGTTCCATGTAGTCATGGCTCTATGTAGTACTGTGTGCCTCCCATAGTCTGTTCTGGACTTGGGGACTGTGAAGAGACCTCGTGGCATGTCTTGTAGGGTATACATGGGTGTCTGAGCTGTGTGCTAATCATTTAAACAGACAGCTTGGTGCTTTCAACATGTCAATACCTCTCACAGTAGTGATTAAGTCAATCTCTCCACTTTGAGCCAGGAGAATTTGACATGCATGTTGTTATTACTAGTAGAGAATCATTGTACCGTCTAAACCGCTGTGAAATATGTTTTCTATAACCAAAAATATAGTATTTTCACCTGTTTGAAGCTGGTGTACAAAACCGAAAGAAAAATACTTAAAAACTAAACTTAAAGCATATAAATAGTGCACCTAAAACAGATCTACTGCTTCCTAGACTTACTTTCAATGAGAATGACAGATCTATATCTCACATTTCTATGTGAATTTGGTCAGATCGCCCAAAAGTTACGTATTGCAGCTTTATTATAGGCTTTATAGATTAAATTGACGCTTCACAAAGCATCTATAACCTTGTCATGTCATATTCTACAAAATATCTAGGAGAGCCCAACCTCTTTCCATCTTGGGTGCATAGCCAATATTGTCCCTGACCCTAACTTTCCCCAAAATGCTGCGCTGCAATTATTGTACACCCTAATTGCCCAGTGTTTGAGGATAAATGCTTCATATTACTTCCCTCTCTTTCAACTCACATACCTCTGAATGTGGTAACACATCTTGTATGTCCTGAAATTATCTTTACTTCTGTTTGAACATTTCTTTCACCCATCCATAAGTTATGTGTTGTGGTTGTTAAGATATTTTTGTCCTCCACATTATCTTTCACCAAGAAAGCCTTTTATCCACAATGTGTGTCCTGTGAGGGTTGAATAAAGCCAGTCCTCCACAATATCTATCTACCTGTCTGGCATGGAGGGCCAGAGGGCCTGTCCTCTCTGTGTGTCTGAAGGGAGCTGCTGAAAGCTGGGCTGCGTGAGGACAGTGTTTTTGCCACTTTGAAAGAGTCACACTATAAGAGGACCCATCTCAGGTCCCCACGGGCCTCTGAACAGTCCCGCCTGGCCACGCTGTAAAAACCCACTTCACACATCGCAGGAGGCGACAGCTGAGACCTCTGTAGCAGGACCAATGCCCCAGATGGAGAGTGAGGAGAGGGAGATGGGTTGAGAAAGGGGGAGGGGAGTAAGGGTGAAGAGAGGGAGAGGGGGTGGAATGAGAAAAAGTGGGTGAGCGAGAAGAGGGGGTGAGATCCTTTGGAAGCCATATTGATAAACCTGAAATATGGTCTGATTTTCTGGCTTATAGTAGGCACGTGTGAAGCATGTGATACAAGGCCGGCCTGTTGCTTAGCTTGAAATATTCACCAAGGCCAACCCTAAATGTAATTCATATTGCAACATGTACGCATGCACACACACTTGTGTGTACGCACACACACGCATGCCACACACAGTGCATCAAAGTGAGTTATTAGTCCTATGGAGCAGTGTGAGGCAGGGCAATGAGTAACCCTGGCCATTTGTTAGAAACCAACCGTTTGCTAATGATGTTTGCTAAAGGTCTGCCTGCTCCCCTTTCACCCTCTGACTCAGCCTCCTGTGCTACCCAGGTCCTGCCTGGGAGGAACAGAGAGGACAGGGTAGGTCAGCCTGGACCCCATCTCCTCTCTCTCTCTCTGTCCCTCTTTCCTAGGCAACACATTAGGTCCTACAAATGGCACATCATTCTCGTTGGGGTTAGCCTTAACCCCAAACCCCAGCTAAATTGACAGGCAATGCTATATTTACTCTGAAGCCTGTTGTCCCCTTTAGGAAGCATTTGATAGGCGTTGGGTTCACAGCAGGCATACAGGCCTCCCCTCCCCACCACCATTGCTACCCCCTGCCCCCGCCCCCTCTCCTCCAGCCGCTATCCCCATCCTGGGTGGCAGGAGTCAGACAGGAGTTCTGGGCAGAAGGAGTCTGCTGGATGGGGGTGGGCGGGGAGGCTGGGATTATTCAGTCGTGTTTAGTCTCTGCGGCAGAGGTGAAATGCCATCATTATCCGGCTGCTTATCAAATAAATTGGCAATTACGGGGCTTGGAATGCGAGTAAACAGCACATTACTCTTTTTTTTGTTACTACCCAAGGCCCTTGATGAGATATGGGCGAGAGGGAGAGAGAGAGGCCCGAAAGCGTTTGGTGTCATAGCCCGCCAGTCAGTGTCCATCGAGGCAGGCAGGCAAATGGAGACACGAAATAAATAGATTTTGAAATAACAACATTTGATCCACTATTTCACCATGATCATTCTCCCTTATTTGTCCAGTTGTTTTTTCTGTTGACAGATCCATTCTTTCAAACATCAGCACAGAAGTTTTAGCAGCTTTATGGCCATAGAAATACCGATGCAGGGCTTTAGAAACTTTCAGGCTAATACCGGTACTCATATTGACGGCATATACAGTGGCGTGTTTTTTTTAAGCTGAACTTATCTTTTGTTGTACAAAATGTCGCCGCCATCATTTCCTATGACCGGAAACCGTTTCAGGACATCAGAACAGCTATCACTAACCTCAATTTGGATGATAATTTCTACTTCAATGAGTCGGCAGCTCTAGATGTTCTGCTTACTCCGGACCAGACCTTAATTCCTGGGACTCGAAAGAGGAAGCGGCATCCTGAGAAGACTATGTCGATGAACAAATAGACCGCCATTGCCTTCTGTTGTGTTGGAGAACGTGCAGTCACTGGAGAACAAACTGGATGAGCTCTATCCTATCAATGGAACCTGAAAATATATAATATCCAATGTTTCTCTGAGTCATGGCTGAACGAAGACATGAATGTACATCTTGCTGGTTTTTCTATGCATCGTCAAGACCGGACTGCAGACTCAGGTAATATGAAGAGAGGAGGGGTGTGTCTCTTTGTTAACAATAGCTGGTGCGCGATATCTAATGTTAAGGAAGCCTCAAGTTTTTGCTCGTCTGAGTTAGAATACCTTCTGATAAGCTGCAGACCATACTATTTACCAAGAGAGTTTTCATCTATATTTTTATAGATAGCTGTCTATTTACCACCAGAAACCGATGCTGCCGTAAGCAAACAAGAAAATGCATATTTAGAGGCTGCATTTCTCATGGTCGGTAATTTTAACGCAGGGAGAGAGAAAAATCAGTATTACCTCATTTCTACCAGCATGTCACCTGTGCAACTAGAGGCGACTAAACTCTAGTTCACCTTTACTCCACACACAGAGATGCATACAAGGCCCTCCCTTGCCCTCCCGTTGGCAAATCAGACCATAACTATCCTCCTGCTTCCTGCTCACAAGCAAAACCTGAAACAGGAAGCACCAGTTACGCGTTCATGTGGCAGGGCTTTGCAAACTATCACGGATTATAAAAGGAAACCCAGCTTTGGGCTGCCCAGTGACGCGAGCCTACCAGACGAGCTAAATGCCCTCTATGCTCGCTTCGAGTCAAGCAACACTGAACCATGCATGAGAGCACCAGCTGTTCCCGACGACTGTGTGATCTCACTCTCCGTAGCCGATGTGAGTAAGACCTTTAAACAGGTTAACATTTACAAATCAAATCAAATGTATTTATATAGCCCTTCTTACATCAGCTGATATATCAAAGTGCTGTACAGAAACCCAGCCTAAAACCCCAAACAATGCAGCAAGCAATGCAGGTGCAGAAGCACGGAGGCTAGAAAAAACTCCCTAGAAAGGCCAAAACCTAGGAAGAAACCTAGAGAGGAACCAGGCTATGAGGAGTGGCCAGTCCTCTGGCTGTGCCGGGTGGAGATTATAACAGAACATGGCCAATATGTTCAAATGTTCATAAATGACCAGCATGGTCAAATGATAATAAGCACAGTAGTCGTCGAGGGTGCAGCAAGTCAGCACCTCAGGAGTAAATGTCAGTTGGCTTTTCATAGCCGATCATTGAGAGTATCTCCACCACTCCTGCTGTCTCTAGAGAGTTGAAAACAGCAGGTCTGGGACAGGTAGCACGTCCGGTGAACAGGTCAGGGTCCCATAGCCGCAGGCAGAACAGTTGAAACTAGAACAGCAGCATGGCCAGGTGGACTGAGGACCGCAAGGAGTCATCATGCCAGGTAGTCCTTAGGCATGGTCCTAGGGCTCAGGTCCTCCGAGAGAGAGAAAGAAAGAAAGAGAGAAAGAGAGAATTAGAGAGAGCATACTTAAAGGAGGCCTGGGTAAGGCCAAAATGTCATAAATAAGCAAACTTTGATTAATCATAGTATTTCACAATTTTGCTTTTAGATACAAATGTCAACTATATGTCAACAATCCTTCCTCCAAAGGACCATTCGATGGATGGATTACATTTTGTGAAAATAAAACAAATTGTGGTCTTATTCGGTCATAGTTTCGTGAGGAATCACCCTAATATAAGTAGTAAAACACCTACTGTATCAGCACTGTGTCCTGAATCAAAATCAAATCAAATCAAATGTTATTTGTCACATGCTTCGTAAACAACAGGTGTATACTAACAGTGAAATGCTTAGTTACTGTTGATATGAGCCATAACCAGCATGCTCTGAGTACGCATCCTGGTATTTCGTTTGGCCTGGGTTGGCGCCACCCCTTGGATTGTGCCGTGGCGGAGATCTTTGTGGGCTATACTCGGCCTTGTCTCAGGATGGTAAGTTGGTGGTTGAAGGTATCCCTCTAGTGGTGTGGGGGCTGTGCTTTTGGTTATATCCTGCCTGTTTGGCCCTGTCCGGGGGTATCATCGGATGGGGCCACAGTGTCTCCTGACCCCTCCTGTCTCAGCCTCCAGTATTTATGCTGCAGTAGTTTATGTGTTGGGGGGCTAGGGTCAGTCTGTTATATCTGGAGTATTTCTCCTGTCTTATCCGGTGTCCTGTGTGAATTTAAAACTTCTTGAGAATACAGGGGGTGCTGTTTCGCATTAGCATAATTGCCTCTACAGACTAAACTGCCTCTTATTCAATTATTGCTGTTACTATATGCATATAACCATATAGCATTGGATAGAAAACAAGCTATGGTTTCTAAAACCGTTCCAATTGAGTCTCTGAGTCAAACACAGGTCATTTCACAGCACTTTCCCTGAGCCAGAAAAAGATTGCAAGATGTGTATGCTCGCTTCAAAGCTCTGCCTATATATGGTCACGCGACCTATGACCCGAATGACACTTCCTTCTTCTTCCTCTGGGTGTCTGGAAGACGTCAGAGGAGAAATTTTTTGTTTATCTTGTACTGACGTGAAATAAGACCTATTTCTTTAGCGTGACCGACAACTTCCGGTTTCTGAGATGCGCGTTTTCAGAGGTGGCATTGTCTTTTGTTATGCTGATGTTACGGATGAAAACTATCTCCGTGTCGAAGTTTGTTTGATACATGTGACCATATCACCGTAATGTATGTTTTTTCAATATAGTTTAATCAGATTATTAGAATTTTTTCGGGAGTTTTGCCGTGTTCCGTTCTTTGAGTTTTTTAACTTTGGACATGGACCGTGCCAGTCGACCAGTACCCAGGCTAAATGAAGAGGGGAAGTTGCCATTGTGAATGGATTGAACGACTCATCAGGACTAAGGACACCTTGATCAACATTCTGATGAAAGACCAGCAATAGTAAGACCCAATTTACGATGTTATTTCATATATCTGTCGTGCATGTGAACTGGTCGGGCGCGTCCAGCTGGTTTTGGCTGGCCTGGTTATGCTAATTAGCTAGTTATGCTAATTTCGCTATAAAACATTTAAAAAATCTGAAATATTGTTTGGATTCACCAGATGTTGGGCTTTCAATGTCTGTACGCTGTGTATTTTTTCTGAAATGTTTTAAGACAAGTAATTAGTTATATAACGTTGGTCTCTGTAATTGTTCTAGCTGCATCAGCACTATATCAGATTGCAGCTGCAATGTAGAACTGTGATTTATACCTGAAAAATGCACATTTAAAAAAAAAAAACTATGCTATACCATAAATATGTTATCAGACTGTCATCTTAAGAATTTTTTTGTTGGTTAGTGGCTATCAATATCTTAGTTTAGCCGAATTGGTGATAGCACCTGATGGAGTAAGAAACTGTTGGAGTAAGAAAATGGTGTCATTTTGCTAACGTGTTTAGCTAATAGATTTACATATTGTGTCTTCCCTGTAAAACATTTAAAAAATCTGAAATGGTGGTTTTATTCACAAGATCTGTGTCTTTCATTGGGTGTCTTGGACTTGTGATTTAATGATATTTAGATGCTACTATTTAATTGTGACGCTATGCTAGCGATGCTAATCAGTGTGGGGGGTGTGGGGGGTGCTCCCGGATCCGGGTTAGGTACTCTGTAGAGGTTAACTTCTTGAGAATACAGGGGGTGCTGTTTTCGCATTAGCATAATTTCCTCTACAGATTAAACTGCCTCTTATTCAATTATTGCTCTTACTATATGCATATAATTAATACCATTGGATAGAAAACAATCTATAGTTTCTAAAACCGTTTCAATTTTGTCTCTAAGTGAAACAGAAGTCATTTGACAGCACTTTCCCTGACCAAGAAGATGAATGCAAGATGTGTATGCTCGCTTCAACGCTCTGCCTATATATGGTCACGCCACCTATGACCCGAAACACACTTCATTCGTCTTCCTCTGGGTGTCAAGAGGACGTCAGAGGAGAAATTTTTTGTTTATCTTGTACTGACGTGAAATAAGACCTATTTCTTTGGCGTGACCGACAACTTCCGGTTCTCTGAATCGCGCGATTTGTAGGAGTGATTGTCTTCTGTTTTGCTGCTGTTACGGATGAAAACTATCTCCGTCTCGAAGTTTGTTTGATACATGTGACCATATCATCTTAATGTATGTTTTTTCAATATAGTTTAATCAGATTATTTGAATTTTTTCGGGAGTTTTGCCGTGTTCCGTTCTGTGACTTTTTTTCTTTGGCCAGTCGACCAGTACATGTGCTAAATGAAGAGGGAAAGTTGCCATTATGAACGGATTGAACGACTCATCAGGACTAAGGACACCTTGATCAACATTCTGATGAAAGATCAGCAATAGTAAGACCCAATTTACGATGTTATTTCATATATCTGTCGTGCATGTGAACTGGTCGGGGGCGCCCAGCTGGTTCTGGCTGGCGTGGCTATGCTAATTTAGCGCTACATTTTGTTTTCGCTATAAAACATTTAATAAATCAGAAATATTGTTTGGATTCACCAGATGTTGGGCTTTCAATATCTGTACGCTGTGTATTTTTTCTGAAATGTTTTAAGACAAGTAATTAGTTATATGACGTTGGTCTCTGTAATTGTTCTGGCTGCGTCGGCACTATTTCAGATTGCAGCTGCAATGTAGAACTGTGATTTATACCTGAAAAATTCACATTTTTCAAAGAAAAATTATGCTATACCATAAATATGTAATCAGACTGTCATCTTATGAACTTGTTTCTTGGTTAGTGGCTATATATATTTTTATTTAGTCGAATTAGTGATAGCTACTGACGCAGGAAAAAACAGTTGGAGTAAAAAAATTGTGTCTTTTGCTAACGTGTTTAGCTAATAGATTTACATATTGTGTCTTCCCTGTAAAACATTATAAAAATCTGAAATGGTGGCTTTATTCACAGGATCTGTATCTTTCATTAGGTGTCTTGGACTTGTGATTTAATGATATTTAGATGCTACTATTTAATTGTGACGCTATGCTAGCGATGCTAATCAGTGTGGGGGGGGGTTGGGGGTGCTCCCGGACCCGGGGTAGGTGCTCGGTAGAGGTTAAGACTCCATAATGTTTCATTTGTAGGTGCTACAAAGCAAAGATTGGTATCATATGAAGCTTTACCGCTTGCTCTGTAATATGAATAGTATTTTGATTTCAATAAAGCATCTCTTAGATTCATTTATGAATATTGAAAAATATACAAATATTTTATATATATATTTATTGGACATAATACACTATGGGCATATCAAAGTTCCAGTGGGATCTCTGCTAGTTGGAAAGTTATGGTACATTCTATACAGCGTAATTGGCATAGTAGGCAATGTAACCAATCGCAGCCCTCCTTTTACTTGTATTATTGCACATTATTGCACATCCTGCAAATCACCAGCAGTTGGCAACAATTTTTTTGATCTATTTTCACCTTCACTCTGTTGGTAATGCGTACAAATTGGATCATAAGTCTAAAGAAGTGACGTAGGCAGTGACATAGTTCCTCTGCGCCAAAAGAGTCTATCATTGAAACCAGACCCTAGTCACTGCGTTGCCTAGGGTCGTGTTTTCGAGACTACCCGTAGAGTATATTATGTTCAACAGTATATTTTACAAAATAAGAAAATCATGTTTATATTTTTTTATATTCATAAAGTAATGTAAGAAAATGATTTAAATATAAACACTACTCATTTTTCAGAGCAAATAGTAAAGCTTCATGTGTGTCCTAATTTCTCTATTGAGGTTTATGTAAAATGTAAGTGATTCGATATTTTTTTGTTGTACTTTTTACCCCTTTTTCTCCCCAATTTTGTGATATCCAATTGGTATTTACAGTCTTTTGCCATCGCTGCATCTTCCATACAGACTCGGGAGAGGCGAAGGTTTAGAGCCATGCGTCCTCCGAAACACGTCCCGCCAAGCCGCACTGCTTCTTGACACACTGTTCGCTTAACCCGGAAGCCAGCCGCACCAATGTGTCAGAGGAAACATCGCACCCCTGGCGACCGTGTCAGTGTGCATGCACCCGGCCCGCCACAGGAGTCGCTAAAGCGAGATGGGACAAGGACATCCCAGCCGGCCAAACCCTCCCCTAACATGGACGAAGCTGGGCCAATTGTGCGCCGCCTCATGGGTCACCCGGTCACTGGCTGCGACACAGTCCGGTATCAAACCCCTATCTGTAGTGATTCTGCTAACACCGCGATGCAGTGCTTTAGACCGCTTTGCCATTCGGCAATTTGCTTATTTTTACACTTGTAAAAGTAAAGACACTTCGATCCCGGGCTTTTAAAAACAATATATGTGGGGCTCAAAACATGTGGGGCGAACACAAGATGTTCACAAATGGGCATTGGAATATTTTCCAGTTGCAGTTGGGATACAAGTGTAGTGTTCTCTGATCGTTTCAATTCAATTTTTTCCCCCAACATTGGCAGACTTGAGTGATTGACACTATCAAACACATAAGCAAGTGGTCACTCCCTATAGGTCTTAGGGCCAACAGGTTATTTCACCATAATGTGCAGGTCTGTCTGCGTAATGGGCAGGTCTTTCTCACTGTCTGGAAGTTCTGGCTGCTATGATTGGATAGAGCGTGCAAAGGTGATATAACGCAATCAGCTCAGCTGCTTTTTCTGGTGTTGGAGGGCACTGAGCGTGGGCATGATGGTAATCCATAGCCAACCCTCCAGTAAGTTGTGATGAACTCATTTACAAAACTCTGTTTTGGACTAGACTGACTTTATGACCAAAATTATCCTATTTACACTTTTTTCCCCTGGTTTCATTAGGAACTACCCTGTAGCCTTATACTGTTCCCTCCCTGAGCCCACCTGATAGTCCCGTAGGTCATATGGGAGTCGTTTGGTTGTAGCTGTGTTAAGACTGCTGGTCAATGGGTGTAGGACATGGAGTGTTTCCAACCCAAATTAAAATGGGAAAACTGTGGGTTCCTGTGGAGTTCATCCTTGTCTGCTTCGTCTTGCCTCACCTTCTCACCGTCTTAGAACGTCGCTTTGTAATGAAACATCTCAAAATTATATCTGGAAACATCTAACCTATCATATCCATGTCAATCTGAGTTGTTTCTGCTGAAATGGAGCAAAAAGAAAAGTCTCCCTCAAGGCTGGTAAACCTGAACCTAGTTATTAGTGGCTTTTAATGAATACATGACAGTATATTTGGAATTCCTTCACGCATGTGGCAAAACGATTCTTACTCTCAAATGACCACATTTGAAAAGCGATTAATGTCATATAATATAGTTGTTGTTTTTAATGATTACTGTGATTATTTAATTTGCTCGAACATATGAAGAAACCACAACGTTTTTGCTGGTATTTTGTTTTTCAACCTCACGGTACTTTTCATGACCCAGGGTTTAAGGAATTTGTATGTCTTTCTCCGTGCCTGGCTGTGTACAAAGGGGATCTAGCCCTTACATTGACCTGGTTGTGTAATCTGCTCAAAGCAGGTCTGTGTGACATTGTGTTCATCCCACCTCCTCAGTACATATTTTGATTATTCCCTGACACACCACTGAAAATGAGGTCACAGTCCCCCTATAATTTGAGATATGCCGGCCAATTTGCTCCGACATGGAAGTTGTAATTGCTAGCATCAATTAATTATCCACTTCCAGAGATTTTTTTCCATCCTCTCTCTTTCTTTCTTTCTTTCTTTCTCTCTCTCTCGCTCCCCCTCTCTCACTATGTTTCTCTCTGTCTCTCTATAATTTAAAATGTTCCTTACTAGAGACAATCATTTAGATATGGAAGTCAGAATGTTATACCTATAATTAGTTCATTATTCTAGTATCATCCTCATAATTTCTTCGGCTCAGTCAGAGATGGGTTGGTTGTCAGTGTGGAGAAAGGAGAAACAGTAGGAACACAACACACACACACACACACACACATCAAGCATTTATTTTGGCTTTTTGGCTGACTTAAACATGGCTGCCTGCAGAGCAAGCACACACTGAATAAACCTGCCACCTTCCTTTCTTGCCCCCTGATGTTACAGTGCCTGGCCTCAAACAACCCCCCACAATCATGGAGTACTATAATGACTTGTAATTTGTAAGTAAACTCAGAGGAACATGCACATGCTCTGATCATGGTATTCTAACACAAACACACTTACAGTATAAATTCACAAAAATGTACGATCAGATTGAAATTAGTTAAGTAACACGTTTGAAATCACAACAATGACTCATTTTCAGAGTAAGGCAGGGACTTTGTATTTATTCATGAAAAAGCCTGGAAAATACTGCTTGTTTACCCAATATTTTCTCAGAAGTTATGAGCTTCCAAACAGATGCAGTACACTTGTCTACGAGCACTATTTCGATCTCTCCCTATGATTCATTATGTCTGTGAACATCATCTAACTATGTACAGCTAGCTAGCTAGAGGACATGGGTCTGAGAAAGAGAAAGAGAGAGATCTTGAACCACCTCTCCTTTAAAGCGGACAGATAAATAGGCTCTCTTGAGGAAGATGCGAGACGTGGCTTATTTCCGCCTCTAGCGTTTCAGATCAAGCCCCATCTCTCTCCCCCCTCTCGCTCTCTCTCTTGCCCTCTTTCTTTCTCCCTCGTACACTCCCCCGTCTGCTCCGGCGGCGCTCGCTCTCTCTCTCTTCTTGTCTGCTCTGGCTTGTCGTTCAGGGCCTCATAGTCGGGGTGTCAGGAACAGATTGTGACACTTTGTGACACGGCAGTCGGGCAGAATTACGACGCGCCTCTGTCCCACTGTCATCTCCCGACAGCCAACTGTCCATCAGGGTTTCAGAGATGGGCCCTCTGGTACTGCTCTAAAGTTCTCTCTCTCACACACACACACACAGCTCCACGGGCGCTGGAGAGAACGCCGCCACCGCTCACAAGTTTTTAACAAGCGCCTGGGTGGATCTAATCTTCTAAAATATAATTAGTGGCAGAAAAGCATGATAATGTGACGGTGTGCAGTGACCTCAGAGCAGCCTTTACGTGTCATAGCGGTCTGCCTGCCTGTCGCAGCGTAGTTCATCTCTGCTAATTATTTACTGTAGCTCAGGGCCTCTGCCATCCTTTAAAAAAGGCATTTGGTCATCCTATTTAATATAAATCACCCTATGTGTCGTCAATAGAATATTGTGACATTAAGGGATGTTATTGCAGTATATCTAATTTTAAGTACTGTGTCATATTATTAGAATGAAATATAAAGGCTATTTGAATTAAATTAGATGTTCACATACTGGTTCAAGCTGACTTGTGCAGTCAGGATATATGAAAGGAGAGGCATTCTACTAGAAGATTAATGGATTTCAGTGGTGGTGTTGAATGTCATTGTTGAAGGTTGAAAGTATTGAGCGTCTGAATTCTATCCATATGTTTTCAGGAATTACATAAATAGAATCAGCCTGAATCCATTCTAACTTATCAAGCCTTCGCCACTGCCAGAGCCTCTGCTACACTTGCCAATCCTATTCCATAGAATTTCCACTGAAATTGGGCATGGATCATGGATCGTGGATCATGGATCACGAACAGCCAGCATCACCATTGTAACCACCGTCATCGGGAGAAGGAGAAGAGGACCAAGGTGCAGCATGGTAAGTGTTCATATTACCTATAATAAAATACGAAACAACAAAAATGACAAACGAACAGTCCTGTAAGGTGAACACACAAAACAGAAAACAACCACCCACAAACACAGGTGGGAACAGGCTACCTAAGTATGGTTCAGAATCAGAGACAACGATAGATTGGGAACCATACCAGGCCAAACACATCGAAATACAAAACAAGGACAACATAGAACACCAGACAGAATGCCCACCCAAACTCACGCCCTGACCAACCAAAATAGAGACATAAAAAGGATCTCTACGGTCAGGGCGTGACAGTCATCCTGTTTTGCTTTTCCGTTCGTGTCACTCTTTGGCTACATATTGCATCCGCACCCCCTGTAACCCAACCACAGTTTTTTTGGTCAGGTCGGGTTCTGGTAGTGGAGCCTCTTCCCTTTGGCTGTGTCCAAAATGGCAGCCTATTCCCTATGCAGTGCACTACTTTTGACCAGAGCCCTAAGGGGAGGACCCTTTGTTCTCTTCCTCTCAGTATGGAGGCTGTTCCGGTGGGGTAAGTTGAATAAGTGAAGCCCAAAGGATTCTCTCTTCACAATGGTCTCACTCTGATTGGATGCATGCGGAGGGAGCCCAAGGAGAGAGCACTGGTTGCCATAGCAACGAGAGCAATGTGGGAACAGGGTTGTGTGAGTGAGAAAAAAGGAGGGGAAGAACAAGATGCATTCTTTAGCAGTAGGAAACACACTACATCAACCAACATACCCCCTTCCTCTCTCAGAGAAACACACATATATATACACACACACACACACACACACACACACACACACACACACACACACACACACACACACACACACACACATACATACAAACTCACTCATACACATACAAAATCTCTCTCTAGACCACCTGAGGAGAAGCCTGGCTCGAGCCGCATCCTTCAATCACAATGTCTTGGTGGGGGTGCACCTACTGTAGGCCCAGGCTGGAAGAGAAAGAAGAGAAAACACAATTCAGCTCACCAGGAGCTCAGCACAGTCCCAGCTCCCCCTCATAAACATGATTACCGGTCGTTCACGACTGGGCATCGCTTACCTCTCCCGGGCCAACAAATCATCATGACCCCTCTTCCCTTCCTTTCCATTGTTCCCCCCTCTTCTGCTCGTTAGAGCACTGTAAATATCACAGACATCTTTCCCTTGACTTTTCTTTTTACAGTGTCTGTCTTTAGGACAAATCTAACATTCTCCCCCTCCCTGACCTCTCTAATGCTTTCGCCATATGACTACGTAGTCTACAAGGAATTAAGAAAAACCTACCTGAATAGAGAGAGTGTGTGTGTGTTCGTGTGTGTGGGTGTATACACTGAGTGTACAAAACATTAGGAACATGACACAGACTGACCAGGTGAATCCAGGTGAAAGCTATGATCCCTTATTGATGTCACTTGCTAAATCCACTTCAAATCAGTGTCGATGAAGGGGAGGAGACAGGTTAAAGAATTGAGACATGGAGTGTGTGTATATGTTGACCATTCAGAGGTTGAATGGGCAAGACAAAAGATTTAAGTTCCTTTGAACGGGGTATGGTAGTAGGTGCCAGGCCCACCGGTTAGTGACAAGAACTGCAACGCTGCTGTGTTTTTCATGCTCAACAGTTTCCCGTGTGTATCAAGATTGGTCCACTACCCAAAAGGACATTCAGTCAACTTGACCCAACTGTAGGAAGCATTGGAGTCAACATGGGCTAGAATTCCTGTGGAACACTTTCGACACCTTGTAGTGTCCATGTCTCGACAAATTGAGGCTGTTCTGAGGGCAAAAAGGGTTGTGGCTCAATATTAGGAAGGTGTTCCTAATGTTTTGTACACTCAGTGTAGATATTCATGTGTGTGTGCTAGGGTGTGGGTGGGCGTCCTAGGTAAAAAAGGGTGAAAGTTTGGCTTTTGGGCATGGGGGGGGCGGGAGGGGGGGGGCTACAATATGAATGTTTAGTGTCTGGGTAGTCCACAGCAAGGCCTGCTGGTTCATGGCCCCTCTGTCTCCCCTCTTTCTCTCCTGTATCTCTGGGCCAAACGCAACACTTTCACATACATCTCCTCTCATGGATGTGATCCTGCTGGGTTTCCCCTATAACAGTCTATCATAGGTGTACTGTGTATTCTACGCTCCGCTTCAGACTGGAGCTGAACCTTTCATTGACATCTGTTAACCATGTCAAGTTGATGTCTCGGACAACATCTTAGTATTTTAATACATGACAGGGTTAATGATTTAAAGGTTCTGTTCCAGTGAACAAACAGTTAGCTGACAGAAATCCTTAAAGAGTGTGTTGGGACTCCAGAAGTATCTTTCAGACCACTGTTGTTGAAACGTATGAATGAAAGCTGGGGGCTGGACGTGCCGAACCTGTTGTATAATCAATGCCTCCCTGCCTCTTTTTAGTGATATGGGAGTAGCCCTGCCTGGCTCCCCCAGCTAGCAGCACTTAGACTCAGTGGATTACTGTACACTGGCTAGAGCAGGGCTGGTGGGGCTGACTTTATCCTTACTAGACCCCCACGGAAATGACATGCTCTCCGGGTTGTTTAGCTTTCAGCACTCAGTTAATTCATCTGGCTTTATACTGTTGTTGCCTAATACTGTAGCTCTGTGCATGCAGTGCATGAAGTGAAATAATGTGTAGGAGATAGGAAGAAAGAGGTAGTGGGCTGGGCATGGAAAAACTCAGTTGTTGTCCTTAGTATTATGCTAGGAATGTTGGGGAGAGATTTTCGGTCTTACGATCTGAGAACGATCTGATATTGTGTTTTGAGTTGAGCCCAGTGTTTTTCCGTTTTGACAGGCTCCACTTTACAAGGCTGTCCATGTGTATTAGGCCAGTGTTTTTTCTCTGCTTGGGAGAAGGACATGTTCTGTCTTATTCAGGGCCTGCGAGGCTGACTGGATTACTATGAGGCTTTGGATGTCACATCACTTCTATTTTAGAAGCCAGCGTCATTTCCCTTAAACCATAAGGCAAATAAATAAAATAAATAAATATATCGATAAGAAAAAAAGGCCCTGGAATTATAGTTTTCAGAAGATTTTTCCAGAGACATTATTTCCCTCATGTCACTGGCATATTTGGAGTGAGAATGGAATTGCCAGCAGGGAAAAAGCAAGACAAAAGGTTCATGAGAAAAGAAATAAAATGTTCATTGGTTTCTGCTCCCGTGGGCATCCAGTAAATAGAGGCTTCCAGTAATTAGAAACAGTTATGAGGAATCAATTTTTTCTCTCCCATTTTTAAGGATTGCATTTAATGCTCACTTTTCCATCTGCAATCTAGATGTTAGACCCCAGGAATCCGAAGGATGGCCGCTGTGATGTTGTATTTTATGATACACGAGGGCTAGCTGAGGCCTCCCTATCCCCAGCCCTCCCACCATCTTTGTTTATTTCCCATCTCTCTCGGAGATTCAGTTTAATATGCGCTCCTGTTAATACAGTATGTTTCCTTAAGTCTAATTATCATGCTTTGTTCGGAGCAGCCAGCTGAAGCCTCACCATTAACTGGAGCCAGTGTGTGGTTTTAGATAGGTGAGATTTGTGGATTTGTGGAATAATAGCCATTTTGGATATTATTTGTGAGGTTGGGAGCTCTGTGTTAGGATGGAAAGATTCTCAGTGATGCCACTTATGCCCCCTTCTAAGAGTTCTTATATTTGTTGGTGGCAGAAAATCTAGTATAAAGACAAATTCAAGAATCCATTACAAATCACCATACTGTCATTTTAAGTACTTTGGTAGACATTTTTGAAATATGTTTTCCTGGATTACAGATCAGTGGAGAACTGAGAAGGATCAATGTATTTATTCTGCTGGGTTTCTGCTGTCATTCTTCTGGCATCTGTTCTGTATTTGGGAGTTGGCTCGCTTCAAGAAAGGATGTGTCAAACACCTCCTCTGTCTGTGGTGTCAAGCTCTTTTGAAAAAGTAATCTTTGAAAGTATCATCATCATAGGTTGTGTTGTCAAATGTGCTTGGAAAGGTGCTTTCTTAAACCCCTGAGTTGGTGTTTTCCAGACTCCAAAGAACATTGTTGAGTAAATTATACACATTAGATGCATCACAGTGTGTAAATGTTCTGTCATAATCGTGTTGGAAGTATATTAGTATTTTAGCTACTCTTTAAGCTACACAAACCGAGATGCTACTCCTAACTACTCAACATTTGGTCGCACTTCAAAAAAGTCTGTACAGAACCAAAGTACATTATGTAGAATATCCTAAAGTAGATAGTAGTGACAGTTATGATACCAAACAAATATCCTTTGAACTATAATCAGCATCCTTCTCTACTGAACGAGCATTGGCTTAATCTCATTCAAATGTACTGTAAATTTCATAGTACTGTAAGTTATTTATACATGATTCATTTCCAAAAACAATAGTCTTTTATCCAGCGCTGTCCTGTCAGTAGGAAGATTTATACACACACGCACACACACACACACAGCTCAGGCAGGTGATTAAGCGGCTTCCTGTCCTCTCATTATCATCCTACACAAGCCTTCATCCTACTTGTCACACAACCCCATTTGATTACGGTCGATATTGACACAGAAATTGAATAAGTGTATGCAATAAGAAGATTAAGGCTTCCGAAGAGGCGTGTGATGTGTGTGTCCCATTCACTCCTGATGAGGAGCATTGAGCCCCTTTAGAGACGTGACTGGATTTCATACACATAGGTAATCCCATCTCTGGCTGCAGCGCGACGACAACGTGTAAATAGAAAAGAAGGACAGAGATTAATCTGCCAGCCGTCTTTAATGGAATGACAGCAGTCTGGCATCAAGCGGGGGTGAAATTGCACCCAGTCCTTTGTTGGAAAATCGTTCCACATTAATCAGAAATTCGCTTCCCCCTCTCTATTCATCATGTACAAACGTCCCTCAACCCTTCTTCCACCCTCTCTCCTTTCCTCCTTTCTTCCCTCCTTATCTTAATATATTACAGATCATGCTTTCCAGATTATGATTTCAGCTCCAATAAACCGATAAACATATGTGAAATTCATCTTGTTTTTCACTCCCACCACTACACACGGCTAGCTACCATTCATTAGCTCCTCTTTCTTCTCACTGACCTTATGTAACATGGTTAAGAGGGGGAATTGCAAAGCATTAGACCTGAGTTGGCGTTCCCCACCTCCTTCATTGATGATTGCCTTTAGTACAGGAGATGAATGAGGATTATCAGGATAATTCATGGCCATGTTTATTTAAGATGCTGTATATCGAGGAAAACCGCCCAGTTAAGGATGGAAAGACGATTGTATTAAGACCTCATGCACAAACGTTGTTCAGTTATCCTATTAGCATTTTGCCATATTTTGTTAGTTATCTTTATTTAATGATTTTCAAAATGGAAGTAAATATGGTATAGGATTGTTTTGGTGGGTACACAGAGAATCTAGTGAATGTTGCCATATACTGTGAACTAGTAGAACATTAAAGAAACCAAATTAGATACCAATAGATAACCTAAACTCAGAAAAAAAATAAACATCCTCTCACTGTCAACTGCATTAATTTTCAGCAAACTTAACATGTGTAAATATTTGTATGAACATAACAAGATTCAACAACTGAGACATAAACTGAACAAGTTCCACAAACACGAACAGAAATTGAATAATTGAATAATAAGAAATTGTGACGAACAGAAATTGAATAATGTGTCCCTGAACAAAGTGGGGGGGCGGGGGTCAAAATCAAAAGTAACAGTCAGTATCTGGTGTGGCCACCAGCTGCATTAAGTACTGCAGTGCATCTCCTCCTCCTCAAGGACTGCACCAAATATGCCAGTTCTTGCTGTGAGATGTTACCCCACTCTTCCACCAAGGCACCTGCAAGTTCACGGACATTTCTGGGGGGAATGGCCCTAGCCCTCACCCTCCGATCCAACAGGCCCCAGACGTGCTCAAAGGTATTGAGATCCGGGCTCTTCTCTGGCCATGGCAGAACACTGACATTCCTGTCTTGCAGGAAGTCACGCACAGAACGAGCAGTATTGCTGGTGACATTGTCATGCTGTAGGGTCAGGTCAGGATGAGCCTGCAGGATGCGTACTACATGAGGGAGGAGGATTTCTTCCCTGTAACGCACAGCGTTGAGATTGCCTGCAATGACAAGCTCAGTCCGATGATGCTGTGACACACCGCCCCAGACCATGACGGACCCTCCACCTCCAAATTGATGCCACTCCAGAACACAGGCCTCTGTGTAATGCTCATTCCTTCGACGATAAACGCGAATCCGACCATCACCCCTGGTGAGACGAAACCGCGACTCGTCAGTGAAGAGCACTTTTTGACAGTCCGATCTGGTCCAGCAAAGGTAGGTTTGTGCCCATAGGCAACGTTGTTGCCGGTGATGTCTGGTGAGGACCTGCCTTACAACAGGCCTACAAGTCCTCAGTCCAGCCTCTCTCAGCCTATTGCGGACAGTCTGAGCACTGATGGAGGGATTGTGCGTTCCTGGTGTAACTCAGGCAGTTGTTGTTGCAATCCTGTACCTGTCCCACAGGTGTGATGTTCGGATGTACCGATCCCGTGCAGGTGTTGTTACACGTAGTCTGCCACTGCGAGGACGATCAGCTGTCTGTCCTGTCTCCCTGTAGCGCTGTCTTAGGCGTCTCACAGTATGGACATTGCAATTTATTGCCTTAGCCACATCTGCAGTCCTCATGCCTCCTTGCAGCATGCCTAAGGAACGTTCACGCAGATGAGCAGGGACCCTGGGTATCTTTCTTTAGTGTTTTTCAGAGTCAGTAGAAAGGCCTCTTTAGTGTCCTAAGTTTTCATAACTTAAGTGACCTTAATTGCCTACCGTCTGTAAGCTGTCTTAACGACCGTTCCACAGGTGCATGTTCATTAATTGTTTATGGTTCATTGAACAAGCATGGGAAACAGTGTTTAAACCCTTTACAATGAAGATCTGAAGTTATTTGGAATTTTACGAATTATCTTTGAAAGACAGGGTCATGAAAAAGGGACATTTCTTTTTTTCTGAGTTTAAATTACTTTAAGTGAGCTAATAACTATAATCAAGCAGTTTGTCTAGATAGCATTAATAGATCTATAGCCTAACATACAGTTTGTAATGCATTATAGTGTTGTGGTGCATGTGTATTCAATCCAATTACACTATTTGCTCTGACTTATTTAAAGAGTTACCCTGGCCGTGTTGGGGCCACAGAGAGAAGTCAAAGGGCAGCGCAGGGCCACACAAACCAGGGGATTGGACAGGATTAAGCCAGGATTGGCACTCGGACCCTAGCGCCCACCAGCCCAGAATTAGCCAGGCATAAGCTAGCCTCGGCAAGGGTCATCTGATTCCAAGCCTCCCTCTCTTTCCAATTAGGACCTTATCTCCCTGGCCAAATGAGATCAATAAAGTGAAGGCTTGCCCAGAGAAGGTGTGACAATCAACAGCAGGGAGAGCACATGGGGGTAGAACACTGCTGGTTGTCTTGGAAGAGAGAGAGACAGTATACTGTACACTTCAGTATGCTGTGATGATGAGCTTATGCTGCCTAGTAGTACTGTTTCTGACCTCTCCTTTGTGTTTGTGGACATCCTGGTGGTGTAATGCATTTCAAGTTTTCTTTGTGCTTTTCATTCTCAAGTGCAGCTACTTTAGGTTGTTGGGTATTGTGAATAATTAGAGTTTTGCCTCTTATCGTGGATGAATTTACACTGCTGATTTCTGATGACTAAAAGGTACTGCAGAGTAACAACATCGCAGTAATTGCTTTTTATACATAATGCATGTAAAAGCCACTTTAAAGCGTTATACAATGGGTTGGAGAGCAACCCTTTGCGGCTAATGTAGTCCACTGTTCATTTCCTTGTCAATTAGGGGAAAAACGAATGTTTGACGTTTCTAGATGTAATTAGGAAAATAATGAACCTCTACACACGCCCCATGAAAGCAGTCCTTTTATTTCTTCCCCTTCCTCATCCTCTGTTCTTGAAATGGACTCATTGTGACTCCGGATGAGTTTTAGCGTGAAAGAGGGTCCTGATTAAATGGACAATTTTTCTTCATGGGAAATTTCATTATAGGTGCATTATTCTGTTTTAGTGCAGTTCTCCATCATTTAATTAAATTTCTGTGCACTTAGCACAGTGTTACAATATCTAAACCTGCTTTGAATGTCTCCAGACTTTGAACCTCACAGAAATAATAATTGCAAATATTCAACTCTTTTTTCATTCTTTCCGCTCGCTGTAATAAGTAGCAATTTAATGTTGGGAAATCGTCCCCAAATCAATTTCTATGATACAATGACTAACGATTATACATGCTCTAAGGGGGGCGGGATTCATTTAACCATGTGCCCTCAAAATGGAGGAAGCATAGAGAAAAAATATATTGTAAGCAGCCTTTCATGTTTACTTCTACAATGCTGACACTCTTCCAGTGATTGTATGGCACCACTGGTGTGACCCACAGCCATCTGGCTGAAGGCTCAGTCCCTGCGATATGGTTGAACAGGGACCCATTCCATTGAATTCATGGCTGGAAATTCTCCTCATAGCATTCTGAACATGAGCTTCCATTGGAGAACAATAGGTACAGTTGAAGTCGGAAGTTTACATACACCTTAGCCAAAAATATTTAAACTCAGTTTGACAATTCCTGACATTTAATCCTAGTAAAAAATTCTCTGTCATAGGTCAGTTAGGATCACCACTTTATTTTAAGAATGTGAAATGTCAGAATAATAGTAGAGAGAATTATTTATTTCAGCTTTTATTTCTTTCATCACATTCCCAGTGGGTCAGAACGTTTCAGGTAGTCTTCCACAAGCTTCCCACAATAAGTTGGGTGAATTTTGGCCCATTCCTCCTGACAGAGCTGGTGTAACAGTCAGGTTTGTAGGCCTCCTTGCTCGCACATGCATTTTCAGTTCTACCCACACATTTTCTATAGAATTAAGGCCACTCCAATAACTTGACTTTGTTGCCCTTAAGCCATTTTGCCACAACTTTGGAAGAATGCTTGGGGTCATTGTCCATTTGGAAGACCCATTTGCGACAAAGCTTTAACTTTCTGACTAATGTCTTGAGATGTTGCTTCAATATATCCAACTAATTTTCCTGCCTCAAGATGCAATCTATTTTGTGAAGTGCACCAGTCCCTCCTGCAGCAAAGCACCTCCACAATATGATGCTGCCACCCCCGTGCTTCACGGTTGGGATGGTGTTCCTCGGCTTGCAAGCCCTCCCCCTTTTTCCTCCAATCATAACGATGGTCATTATGGCCAAACAGTTCTATTTTTGTTTCATCAGACCAGAGGACATTAATCCAAAAAGTATGATCTTTGTTCCCACGTGCAGTTGCAAACCGTAGTCTGGCCTTTTTATGGCGGTTTTGGAGCAGTGCAGCGGAGTATATCAGAATGTCATTGATATACACCACTACACCCTGCCCGTGCAGGTCTCTGAAAATCTTGTCTACAAAGGATTGGAAGACTGATGGAGCATTCATCAACCCATACGGCATGACAAGGTACTCATAATGCCCTGAGGTGGTACTAAATGCCATCTTCCACCTGTCTCCCTTCCGGATACGCACCAGGTTGTACACACTCCTGAGATCCAGTTTAGTGAAAAAGCGTGTTCCGCATTGACTCAATTGCCATAGCGATAAGAGGTAGCGGGTAACTGTACCTCACCGTGATTTGATTGAGACTTCGATAATCAATGCACGGGCGCAAACCTCCATCCTTCTTCTTCACAAAAAAGAAACTCGAGGAGACGGGGGAAATGGAGGGCCGAATGTACCCCTGACGCAGGGATTCGGAGACATATGTCTCCATAGCCACCGTCTCCGCTTGCGACAGGGGATACACGTGACTCCTGGGAAGTGCAGCGTCTACCAGGAGATTTATCGCACAATTCCCCCCGTCGATGGGATGGTAATTGAGTTGCCTTCTTCTTACAGAAAACGAGAGCCAAATTGGCATATTCGGGGATAATGCGCACGGTGGAGACCTGGTCTGGACTTTACACCGTAGTAGCACCAACGGAAACCCCTAAACACCTACCTGAGCACTCTCGCGACCACCCCGTGAGAGCCCTCTGTGGCCAAGAAACAGTGGGGTTATGACAAGCTAACCAGGGTAGGCCCAGCACCACGGGATACGCAGGAGAATCAATAAGAAAAATACAAATCGTTTCCCTGTGACCCCCCTGCGTTACCATACTCAAAGGAGCGGTGGCCTCCCTGATAAACCCTGACCTTAATGGTCGACTATCTAAGGCGTGAACGGGGAAAGGCACATCCACATCAACAATGGGGATCCCTAAACTATGAGCTAATACTTTATTAATGAAATTCCCAGCCGCGCCTGAATCTACTAGCGCTTTATGCTGGGAACGCTAGGAAAATTCAGGAAAAGTGACAGAGACAAACATATGTGCAACAGAGGGCTCTGGATGAGAATGGTGCCTACTCACCTGGGCTGACGCCAGAGTGCCCTGTCTGCTACCTCGATTCCCAGAGGAACCAACCCGGCACCGACCAGCAGTGTGACCTCTGCGACCACATATGGTGCACGAGCGGGAACCCCCTCCGGTCTCCCTGCGCACCATCCCTCCCAGCTCCATGGGTATCGGAGAGGGTGTGCGGGAGGATGGAACAACCAGACCCCGATCTGGACGTCCGCGAGTAGCCAGCAGGTTGTCCAGCTGGATGGACAGGTCCACCAGCTGGTCGAAGGTGAGGGTGGTGTCTCTGCAGGCCAGCTCCCGACGGACGTCCTCGCGTAGACTACAGCGGTAATGGTTGATCAGGGCCCTGTTGCTCCATCCACCGCCGGCCACAAGGGTCCTAAACTCCAGCGCAAACTCCTGTGCGCTCCTCGTCTCCTGCCTCAGATGGTAGAGGCGCTCACCGGCCGCTCTGCCCTCGGTTGGGTGGTCGAATACTGCCCGGAAACGGCGGGTGAACTCCTCAAAATGGTCCAACGCCGCATTTCCCTCTCCACACACAGCGCCGGCCCACTCCAGGGCTTTCCCGGTGAGGCACGAGACGAGGGCGAAACTCTTCTCGCGGTCCGGTGGAGCTGGGTGGACTGTGGCCAGGTACAGGCTAAGTTTGAGGAGGAAACCCTGGCAGCCGGCAGCATCTTCATCGTACCCCTGTGGCATGGATAGATGGATCCTGCTGGGTTCAGGCGGGAAAGGGGCGCTCAGGGGAGACCCTGGTTGTGCTGGTGGAGGCCCTGGAAAAACTCCCTGTGTCTCCCAGCGGTCCATATTCTGGACAACGCGATCCATTGTAAATCATCTCCCTATGTTCCATGACGCGCTCCTCCACCTTCATGGCTGGGGTACCTTCTCCTGCTGACTTCATGTTGGGTCAGAGATTCTGTCAGAGTTGTGTGTATAGGTGGCAGGGAAGTCAGGCGCAGGATAATCAAACTTGGTGGAATGGAGTAGTTTAATAACTTTTAAAAAACATAACTCCAAAACCATGAATACAATAAAACAAAGTGGGTATGAGGACCCGTCGCGCACCAATACAAACACGAATACTGAACAACAAACAATCTCCGACAAAGACATGAGGGGAAACAGAGGGTTAAATACACAACAGGTAATGAGTGGGATTGAAACCAGGTGTGTAGGAAGACAAGACAAAACCAATAGAAAATTAAAAATGGATCAAAGATGGCTAGAAGACCGGTGACGTCGCCTGCCGAGCACCGCCCGAACAAGGAGAGGAATCGACTTCGTTAGAAGTCGTGACAAAGGTAAATAATACAAGACAAGACATACAGAACAAAGACAGGTAGAACGAAAAAGGAGCTTCCTTCCTTTTCCAAAACAACAAGATACATTTTTTTGCCTTAATGATACTGTAAGAGATGAGTTGTTTTTGGTGGATGGTTAATCCGTTTAGGCAATCAGACACAACCAGGATTATCAGAAGCGCGTCTGAGTCAGTTGAAGTCTCCAGAACTTCAGAGAGGATCCTAAAAATTCCACACCAGTAACCATGCAAGCTAGAGCATAGGGCAAAGCAGTGGAGTAATGTACCATGTGCAGCCTGACATTTATCACACAAAGGGGATGTATCAGGAAATATCCTATGCAGTTTGGTTATGGAATAGTGTAATCTGTGTAATACCTTGAATTGTATGAGACGATGTCTGGAGTTAATGGAGCATGTGTGGATATACTCCAAGCTATCTTCCCAGTCTGCCACAGAAATGTCAGTCCCTAGTTCTTCCTCCCATTTTGCCTCAATGGCATCTATAGAAGGTATGCTAACAGATTGAAAAGCGTCATACAGACAAGATATCAGTTAGTTTGAGGTGGGGCATATTTTTATGCATCCATCAAACATGGAAGGTTTAGCATTCCCAAATGTTGAAAGATGTTTTATAACATAGTCTCTAATCTGTAGGTATCTTAAAAAGTTACTCTGGGAAGATTAAGTTTCCCTCAGCAACTCAAAGGAGGCAAAGGTCCCTTTTATATATAGATCCCCTATGGTATTTATCACTAGCTCTCCCCATCGCTCAAAGGTGTTATCAAGGTTAGAGGGGGCAAAGGAGGGATTCCTCGCAACAGGGAGCATGAATGATATTGGTCTAAGATCAAAGTGGACTTTAATTTGCTTCCAGATTCAGACTGTGCTATGTATAATAGGATTGTTACCATAAAGTGACCTCTCCAGATTGACAGGCGACAAAATCACAGTGCCAATAGAGAAGGGGTGACACTCCTCACGCTCCATACTAAGCCAGCTGGATGATGGAAGTGGGTCATCCAGCAGAAACATAACAGCGCGGAGGTTAGCAGCCCAGTAGTAAAATATAACATTTGGGAGAGACAATCCCCTCCTTCCATCTTGGATTTGCAGAGGTGTTTTTTACCTATCCTGTGTGTTTTATAATCCCAGATGAAAGGATTGATAATTGAGTCCAGTTGTTTATGAAAGGACATAGGTATGAATACTGGGATGTTCTGGTATGGGTAGAGCAGTTGTGGGAGGAAGACCATTTTAATGGCATTAATTCTTCCCAGCAGAGAAATTGGGAGAGTTCTCCAACATTGTATATTTGCCTTGAGTTTTTGCATCAGAGAGGTGAAATTCTCTTTATATAGTGAGGAGTATTTATTTAGTAACTACAATTCCTAGGTAGGCACATTTTTCTGAAGATAACTTAACTGGAAGATGTTTATGATCATTGATGCCCCACGAGGTGAGATCTTGCATGGAGCCCCAGACCGAGGGTGATTGACCGTCATCTTGAACTTCTTCCATTTTCTAATAATTGCGCCAACAGTTGTTGCCTTCTCACCAAGCTCCCAGCCTTGTGCAGGTCTACAATTTCTTTCCTGATGTCCTTACACAGCTCTCTGGTCTTGGCCATTGTGGAGAGGTTGTAGTCTGTTTGATTGAGTGTGCGGACAGGTGTCTTTTATACAGGTAACGAGTTCAAACAGGTGCAGTTAATACAGGTAATGAGTGGAGAACAGGAGGGCGTCTTAAAGAAAAACTAACAGGTCTGTGAGAGCCGGAATTCTTACTGGTTGGTAGGTTTTCAAATACTTATGTCATGCAATAAAATGCAAATTAATTACTTAAAAATCATACAATGTGATTTTCTGGATTTTTTTTAGATTCCGTCTCTCACAGTTGAAGTGTACCTATGATAAAAATTACAGACCTCTACATGCTTTGTAAGTAGGAAAACCTGCAAAATTGGCAGTGTATCAAATACTTGTTCTCCCCACTGTATATATATATATATATATATATATATACACACACATACATACACACATATACATACATACATACATACATACATACATACATACATACATACATACATAAACACACGAAGTATACGCACAAACATATACATATCTACACAAACATTCATACGGCAAAATAATAATCTACACAAATTTAAAATATACACATACAAAATAATAAAATGCTAAGAGAAAAAAATAAATACAAATAAAAAATAATAAAGTACAAATAATAATTATATGTATACACACCTACACATATAAACACAAGCACCACAGAAGGCTGGAGGGAATCTAATTGGGAGAGTGGCCCACGGCTATGACAGAAGCAGAACGACACAAAACACCAACTTGCTATCCAGGTGTCTGCATCTGCCCCGCCCCAACCATCACCCCCAGTCCCCTGCATGCAATAAATTAATGGTATGATGATAAGAATAATGTAAGAATTGAGAAATAAATAACGAAACAAAACAAAAATGGGGGAATATAAGTATATCTCATCCGAAAGTGTCAATGATCAAACCTGGAAGCCCACTCAAACAGGCATCGCTCTGAACTCCAACGACAGGGCAGTCGTCCAGCCGGAATGGACGTGAAATTAACATTAAATGAGGGCTCATTTGCCACATCGGGCGCATAATCCTCATAGAAACGGAAGGGATGTCCTTCATGTAACAGGTTATCGCTCATTCGAGCCTTTAAGATCATTGGTCTTAAAACTGTGACAACAGATGATTACTGGTCGAGGACGTTGGCCCGGTCCAGGCACTGGGACAAGAGCGCGATGTGCACGGTCCAGCTGGGGATCCGAAGCCAAAACATCTGATCCCATTGCATCCCTCAATAGCTCGGCGAAGAAGTCGGTGGGGCGAGAGCCAGCCTCCACCCCCTCTGCCAGACCAACAACGCGAAGGTTATGACGTCTGGATCGTCCCTCTAGGTCGACTACTAACACAGAAAGCCTCTGCACACTATCCTGCAAGGACGTGCATAGCTTCTCTAACTCGTCGATCCTACCACCGTTTAATTCAGAAGCCTTCTCAAGGTCCACAATACTCTGGCCTGCGAAGCAACCGTTCGAATGGTGCTCTAGATTTTGGTGTCCAGTTCAGCAAAAGTAGCCTTAAAATCCTCAGCTATAGTAAGTTCTGAAAGTGTCACATTGTTACCTGTGCCTGTCACATTGTTACCTGTGCCTTCCACCATGACTGTCTCGTTGTTTGGTGGGGAGGAGGCCTCCGATGAGGATTTATTGTCCTTTGTCCTATTACTCGGCATGTTCACAAAGAAAGTTACAATATTGTATTAGAAAGAGACGTTTGTTGTAAAAAGTGCTGTAAAGTAGGTTAAGTTAGATTGTTTCACAAAAAAGTTGCAGGAGCCTCTCTCACACATCCGTTCACTCCAACATGCTAGCTCAGATATTAATCCCACTGAATGTTTAATGTATTACCTGTCAGGTATTTTAATTGTCTGTAATGTCTACTTGTTGAATGTGACCGACTGGATAAAATCGGTCTTATGTAGCAACATTTGAAATTGTGTTTTTTATATTGGATAAAAGTAGAGACTCAGAGCTACAAAATGGTGTTGCATACACTACAGTTGAGGAACAATATGAAAGTAATTTTGCTTTGAAAGTTGTAAACTCACTTTTGAGAAAATGGCCTTTGAATGTTTTGGTACTACTACTGGAGAGCCCCTCTTTGTCTACACTCATTCAGCATCGTTCACACCCTCTTAAGCTTTATCCCCACCCATCTCTTTAACCTGTCTAGGATCAGCGTGGCGCTAGCGGCACACCCCCCCCCCCCCACTGAAAAACCAGTGCCGCGAAATTCAAAAAAAATATTTTTTTAAAATATTTAACTTTCACACATTAAAGTCCAATACAGCTAATGAAAGACACAGATCTTGTGAATCCAGTCAACATTTCCGATTTTTAAAATGTTTTACAGGGAAGACACAATATGTAAAGATGTACATCTATTACCTAAAAACACATTAGCATAATCCACCATCTTTTATTTGTCCACCAACACCAGTAGCCATCACCAATTCGGCTAAACTAAGATATTTATAGCCCCTAACCAACAAAAAAACTCATTAGATGACAGTCTGATAACATATTTATGGTATGGGATAGGTTTTGTTAGAAAAAAGTGCATATTTCAGGTATATGGCATAGTTTACAATTGCACCCACCATCACAAATGGACTAGAATAATTACAATGAGCAACGTGTTTACCTAACTACTAATCATCAAACATTTCGTAAAAATACACAGCATACACGAATCGAAAGACACAGATCCTGTGAATACAGACAATATTTCAGATTTTCTAAGTGTCTTACAGCGAAAACACAATAAATCGTTATATTAGCTTAGCACATAGCAATTAGCAGCCCAGCATTGATTCTAGCCAAAGTGAGCGATAAAAGTCAACATCGCCAAAAGATATTAATTTTTTCACTAACCTTCTCAGAATTCTTCCGATGACACTCCTGTAACATCACATTACAACATGCATATACAGTTTGATCGAAAATGTTTATATTTAGCCACCAAAATCATGGTTAGACAATGTGAAATGTAGACAAGCTGGTAAAGAAAAAGTCCTTGCGCCACTTAGACAGTGATCTACTCTTATACATAAATACTCATAAACGTGACTAAAAAATATAGGGTGGACAGGGATTGATAGACAATTTAATTCTTAATACAATTGCGTTATTACATTTTTTAATTTATCCTTACTTTTCAATACAGTTTGCGCCAAGCGAAGCTACGTCAAAAAACATGGCGTCCTAAGCCACTAAAATGTTTCGACAGAAACACGATTTATCATAATAAAAATGTCCTACCTTGAGCTGTTCTTCCATCAGTATCTTGGGCAAAGGATCCTTTCTTGGGAGAAATCGTCTTTTGGTGGAAAGCTGTCCTCTTGCCATGTGGAAATGTCAACTGCGTTCGGGATGAACTGTAAAGCGTGCCCAACTTTTCACATCGTTGCAAAAATAAATGTCCCAAAATCGCACTAAACGGATATAAATTGCTATAAAACGCTTTAAATTAACTACTTTATGATGTTTTTAACTCCTATAACGAGTGAAAAGATGACCGGAGAAATATAACAGGCTAAACTAACGCTTGGAACAGGTGCGCGCCGGTGTCCTCTAGGCTCATGACGCAGCTCCCAAAGAATGACTAGCTTCAGGGTTTTTTCATTTGTAGGGCCTGTGAACGCGCAATCGACCCCGTTGGAATCGTCATCACGTAAAGGCATCCAGGGGAAGACGTAAGAAGTGTCCGTATAGTCATAGCAACGACAGTGCCCTTTTAACTGACTTCAGAAAAGTGGCCAACATTTCTCAAATCTGACTCCATGTCAGGGAAATTGCTGTAGAATGGGCTCTGTTCCACTTAGAGACAAAATTTCAACTCCTATAGAAACTATAGACTGTTTTCTATCCAATAATAATAATAATATGCATATTGTACGATCAAGGATTTTGTGGGAAGCCGTTTAAAAAATTAGCCAAATTAGCATAAATAGTCTAAACAGCGCCCCCATCCCCAACAGGTTAAGGGTTGATCCGAGCGTTCTGTACTAACAACAGCAGTCAAGCACACCTGAAAATACCTTTATTATACACAGATTCAAAGTAGCTATTGATAACAAATGTGTATTTTGTGGTTGTGACCAAGAGACTCTTGACCATTTATTTTGGGACTGTTCTTATGTCAGAAGATTTTGCAGTGAGTTAGAATACTTTATTTTAAAATAACTATTGTTAATGTTCATTTGAAAGACTGATATTGTGTTTTATTTTCATCCAAATTATATGGACCTTGATTTAACTTTCATTGTTATTTTGTTTATTTTTATCCATAAAGTGAAGTGGGTGGAGAACAAACCCCTCTTCACATTAAGATAGAATTTAAATGATCAGTAAGTGTAAAATCAAAATACAAATAAAAAATGTAATACTGTTTGTTAAGTTTATGTACTCATGTTTGTATATTTGTTTTGTTCATAATAATAATTTAAAAAAATAATAATATCATTTAAAAAAGAGTCAAGCACCCAAGCTAACTTTCTAGCTGTTCCAGACACAAATGAGAGAACAGCTCACTGAACATTACTAGCAGAGCTGGTTAGGCTGGTTGTCCAGCAGCATACCACCCTGCATACCACTGCTGTCTTGCTTCTGAAGCTAAGCAGGGTTGGTCCTGGTCAGTCCCTGGATGGGAGACCAGATGCTGCTGGAAGTGGTATTGGAGGGCCAGTAGGAGGCACTCTTTCCTCTGGTCTAATAAAATATCCCAATGCCCCAGGGCAGTGATTGGGGACACTGCCCTGTGTGTAGGGTGCTGTCTTTCGGATGGGACGTTAAACGGGTGTCCTGACTCTCTGAGGTCATTAAAGATCCCATGGCACTTATCGTAAGAGTAGGGGTGTTTTATCCCGGTGTCCTGGCTAAATTCCCAATCTGGCCCTCAAACCATCATGGTCACCTAATAATCCCCAGTTTACAATTGGCTCATTCATCCCCCTCCTCTCCCCTGTAACTATTCCCCAGGTCGTTGCTGCAAATGAGAACGTGTTCTCAGTCAACTTACCTGGTAAAATAAAATAAAAAAATAAAAAAGTTATCCAGAGCGTTGGTGACTGCAACTGTGCTGTCAGATTGCACATTCGTAAATTCAAAGCATTTCAGACCACACATTGGACGCTCTGGCCAAAGAGTAGGGTTGATCTGAACATTCTGACCTCACAATGGCAGTCAAGCACCCAAGCTAACTGACTAACATTGGCTAGCTTTCTAGCTACTTCCAGACACACAATGAGAGAACACCCCACTCTGACCATTTTACTCACCCTAGTAGAGCTGTTTTCATGTTATCCAGAGCGTTGGTGACTGTAACTGTGCTGCTGGCAATATTATAATAAAAACATTTTGCCAACGTTTACCGACTCCGGCCATATTCAACAGGTGTTGAGCGTTCGTAAATTCATCAGTTATTCTGCGCTCTGGCACTCTCAGACGAGAGTCTTTTGTTAAGACGTAGCTAGACGTTACTACCCTGCATGAATCTCCAGGTAGCTAACCAACCAGGTTCAATGTTAGCTAGCTAACATTAGGCTATAACTAGTCAAGCAAATGGCTCTGATACAAATAATAAGATCATACACGTAACGTTAGCTAGCGAGCCAGCCAGTTAACTTCTTGCAACTATAGGGGGTGCTGTTTCGCATTAGCATAATTTTCTCTACAGATTAAACTGCCTAGTACTCAATTCTTGCTCGTACAATATGCATATTATTGTTATTATTGGATAGAAAACACTCTCTAGTTTCTATAGCCGTTTGAATTATGTCTCTGAGTGGAACAGAACTCATTCTACAGCACTTTTCCTCCCAGTGAGTGAGTTTTCAGAACTCTTGGCCTCTGGTTCCAGATCAGTTTTAAAGCCACTGTTAATCCTATGAGGATACAAACACTGCCCACGCCTTCCTCTAGATGTCAGTAAGTGGTGACAATTTGAATGGAGTCGATTGCGCAATCATTGGCTCTATAAATCACCAAATACCGGAAGTAGCGTTCCTTTGGACACTGCGCTCAACGCAAGAAGGATATCTGACTGGCCTTTTTCCAAGCCTTGGTTTAGCCAGTAATATAGCGTCGGTCATCTTTTTACTCGTTATAGGTGTTAGAAACATCATAAGGTAGTTAATTTAAACCGTTTTATAGCAATTTATATCCGTTTAGTGCGATTTTGAGGCATTGCTTTGTAATAGACTTTGAAGCTCCGGGCACGTTTCGGGGTCCCGGTCGTACGTTAGTGGGCATTTCGACGGACAAGTGGACATCTTTCGACCAAAAGAAGATTAGACCCAAGAAAGGATTCATTGTCCAAGATTCTGATGGGAGAACAGCTCATAGTAAGAACAATTTATGATGATAAATCGTGTTTCTGTCGATAAATGTTAAACGCTTATGCCGCCATTTTGTTTGCTATAGCTTCGCTTGGCGCAACCTGTATTGAAAAGTAAGGATAATTTAAAAAATGTAATTCCGCGATTGTATTAAGAATTAAATTGTCTATCAATCGCTGTCCACCCTGTATTTTTTAGTCAAGTTTATGAGTATTTATGTATAAGACTAGATCACTGTCTAATATGGTGCAGGACATTTTCTGACCAGCTGAGCTACTTTTGTCATTGTCTAACCATGATTTTGGTGGCTAAATATGCACATTTTCGAACAAACTCTATATGTATGTTGTAATATGATGTTACAGGAGTGTCATCTGAAGAATTCTGAGAAGGTTAGTGAAAAAATTAATATATTTTGGCGATGATTACGTTATCGCTCTCTTTGGCTAGAATCAATGCTCTGGTAACGCTTGCATATGTGGTATGCTGATATAACGATTTATTGTGTTTTCGCCGTAAAACACTTAGAAAATCTGAAATGTTGTCTGAATTCACAAGATCTGTGTCTTTCCATTGCTATGTGCTGTGTATTTTTAAGAAATGTTTTATGATGAGTAAATTGGTAATACACGTTGCTCTCTGTAGTAATTCTAGGAGCTTTGGTGAGATTTGTGATGCTGGCTGCAATGGCAAACTATGATTTATACCTGAAATATGCACATTTTTCTAACAAAACCTATCCTATACCATAAATATGTTATCAGACTGTCATCTGATGAGGTTTTTTCTTGGTTAGTGGCTATCAATATCTTAGTTTAGCCGAATTGGTGATAGCTACTGGTGTTGAGAGAAAATGGTGGACAAAGAAAAATGGTGATTTTTTCTAACGTGTTTAGCTAATAGATTTACATGTGTCTTCCCTGTAAACATTTTAAAAATCTGAAATGGTGGCCTATATTCACAGGATCTGTATCTTTCATTAACAGTACACTTCGAAATGTGTAATATCTGAAAATGTAGCTAGCTAACTATCTTACCCGTATACATCATGGATAGACGCGTCTCCTGTCGGATGCCATGGTTGCCCTAAGTTTGAAGATGTAATCCGAAGACAGGTGTTTTCTCCATCTCCTTAGCTATCATACTCGAATTCCACTGATTTCAAAACTCGGTCCTTCAGAAAGTGGCGTGCATACACGTAACGTTAGCTAGCGAGCCAGCTAACGATAGCTAGCTAACAGTACACTTTAACTTGACATTAGGCTTATGCAGTTTTACTATGCGTTACATTTCAAAAATCGCCACATTAGACAGGATTACTTAGACATACTGACCAGCTCAAATAAACTAAATGGCAGATCAATCCAAACTCCTCTCTCGGCATGTCCAGCCCACGCATTATCTCAGCCAATCATGGCTAGCGGGAAGGTTGCTGCCTTTTTCTGTGGCCAAAACAACTAGGCTCGTAATTTAACAATTTTATTTGTATTTACAGATGGCATACACATTTGTTATAAAGGCACATGAAAGTTCACAAGTTCGAGAAGGCATTTCTGCCAAAAAACGCATTTTGATCAACAACAAAAAAAGTTTACGTTCAAACGGCTCTCCTGTGAAGTAGTGACCCACGACATACGCCTAGTTTCCTGAAACGAGTCACAATGTTGGTAATGTCTTAATGTAAATGTAATTGTTTGTAATGTCTTTTCAATTCTGTGTTAGACCCCAGGAAGATAAGCTGACGTTAAGGTGTCAGCTAATGGGGATCCTAATAACAATAAAAAATTGAATTCCTTTAAAAGCCCAGCCAGTCTAGTCTTATGGCTCTAGTCTTATCTAGTCCCACGCTTCCCCTTCCCCTGCCTCTCCCCTGTGTCTCCTTAGCCGAGTTAGATAAAAGGTCTCTTAAATTCACCACAGCGTGCCGGGCTCACAGGGAGAAGCTGGCATCACAGGGGCCGTATGACAATCAGCACTCGGCCAGAAACTAATGAGCATGGGGAGGGGAGTGGGGAGCGTGGGTGGGTGGGGACGTGGGGCGTTGGTGGGGGTGGCAACCGTGGCAGCCACCAGCAGTAGGTAGAATAGGGGGTTTGTGATGGGAAATGAGGTAGTGTAGTGGGATGGCTGGCATGATTTTGTCTGTCTGTTGGGCTAGACTAGGCTTGGCCCCAGCTCCACATCCACAGCACTGACTAGATTAGCTTCCAGGGGACAGAGCAGTAGTCAGTTTGGGGAAATATCACAGCCCATTAGTTAGGAGCAATGAAATGGAGTCAACTTCTGGGACTCCATTAGGCACGCTGCGCTTAGGCAGGCGGTGTCCCTGGGCGTGCTGTTGCTATTCTGGAAGGATTGAGCACATAGATATATAATTGGACTGGGGAAATCAAGCAGGTTCCAGTGGCCCTGGTGGGGCTTTCACACTCAAAATGAGAACATAGGCCTTTGTATTGAAAAAAATAACATTTTCCTGTTAGCATTATGTGGGCTTTTTGGAAAACAGTGCAGAGTGAAAAGAAAAAGGCAGCCTGGCTGCATGCTGGGGTTTTGTTAAAAAGAATGTGTCCCTCTCTCTGTCTTTCTCTCTTCTCTTTCTCCCTTTCACAGTTGTGAGATTTCACCTGATGCTTTAAATTAAAATCATTTTATTTGCAGACTATCTCCTCCTAACCCTTAACTAAATGGCATGTATTTATTCATCTGCAGTTGTATCAAGGCACTGATGAGGTTGTGGTTTGTCATAAACATGGCTAAGTCCTTAGACAGGCTTCTACTGTAGGTATGCTTCAAGAGGCCATTTACTGTAGAATAGATCACCTACTACTGCCAAGTCATCATCATTTGAATACAGCCATTTAAAATGGATACTCAGATATACTTTTTTTCAGTTATTCTTGACTTGATACCTCACCCTGCTTTTTCACTCGTCTTATAAATACTCTAAAGAATTACCTTTGAATGGCTGGTTTATTGACATTTTGGTTTGGTAGAATAGCGTCTCGGACGTTGATGGAGAGGATAGGCCTCGCTGCTTCAAGTAATTGATGTGCAATTTTTAGCACCACCCGGGGACTTTATCATTACAATTTCAGATGGGGACGCCTCGCTTGGATTGCCTAAAACCCCTGACATGTTCCGTCACAAATAGAGGATGTTCTGACAATCATCCGTCTTAATGTACTGAGTAGAAGTCTCTCTCTGTTTGGTTTTCTTTGTCTAAGTTGTGTATCTTGCCTATCATTAGATTTTACTCTCTGATGGCATTTGCTGGTGTTGTTACAATTGTTTTATTGAGCACCTTAAGTTAGATTCTATTCACGTAATGAGTCAATTGAATTATTTTCAATTAACATTTTTCATTCAGTCACCTTCTTAAATAGTCACCTTGCCCCTTTTCAAGGGTGAAGTAGACAGCGCATACATTTGCATGAATGTAACATGTAACATATTGCTCTTGTGTAAGCCAGTTATCAACTGTAACACAGCTAATGATTTTGTATCCCATCCCGACAGCTAACGAGTGTCCCTGTCCCCCAGGAGCTGGAGTGCCTGTGGGTCTGGGTGAGACCCTACCACCTCCCATGTCCCTTCTCTGCCATTGCAGTATGTGTTGTCTGCTTCCCTCCTCAATCACCAAATCAATACACACTCAGAGATCATCTACAAACAGCATCTGATCAACTATGATCAGAGCATTCTGACGTTGGAATTGTTTTTCTAGGGGACTTCAACAGATTTGATACAAACCTAATCTGCTGGGGAAATGGCTTCACGCAACTTGTACGAGAAGGATCAAGAGAAGATGCTACACTGGATTTAATCATCACAGATATGAAGCAGCTGTATAAGCAGCCGATGGCCACTCTGGAGCTCTGTCAGAGTGGCCATCGGGTTCTAGGTCAACTCCTTGACCACCTCCTTGACCAAGGCCCTTGTCCCCAGAGTGCTCAGTATGGCCGGGCAGCCAGCTCTAGGTAGATTATTGGTGGTTCCAAACTAATTCCATTTACAGTAAGAATGATGGAGGCCACTGTGTTCTTGGGGACCTTCAATGCTGCAGAAATGTTTTTGTACCCTTCCCAAGATCTGTGCCTTGACACAATCCTTTCTCGGAGCTCTACAGACAATTCCTTAACCTTGTGGCTTGTTTTTTTAATATGACATGCACTGTCAACAGTGAGACCTTATATAGACAGGTGTGTGCCGTTCCATATCATGTCCAATCAATTGAAGTTACCACAGGTGGACTCCAATCAAGTTGTAGAAACATCTCAAGGAGGGTCAATGGAAACAGGATGCACCTGAGCTAAATTTCGAGTCTCATAGCAAAAGGTCTGAATATTTATGTAAATAAGGTTTTTCTGTTTTTTATTTTTAATACGTTTGCTAAAAATGTCTAAAAGCATTTTTCACTTTGTCATTATGGGGTATTGTGTGTAGATTGATGAGGGGGAAACATTTATTTAATCTATTTTAGAATAAGGCTGTAACGTAACAAAATGTGGAAAAAGTCAAGCGGTCTGAATACTTTCCGAATGCACTGTAAATCTGATCCATACCTGCCTGGTGAATAATATCTGCACCCCGCAATCATTCTTAACCTTTCACGCCTCTCTACCCCGGGTCCGGGAGCACCCCCCCCACACTGAGTAGCATCGCTAGCATAGTGTCACAATTAAATAGTAGCATCTAAATATCATTAAATCACAAATCCAAGACACCTAATGAAAGATACAGATCTTGTGAATAAGGCCACCATTTCAGATTTTTTAAATGTTTTACAGGGAAGACAAATATGTAAATCTATTAGCTAACCACGTTAGCAAAAGACACCATTTTTCTTTGTCCACCATTTTTTCCTCAACACCAGTAGCTATCACCAATTCGGCCAAATAAAGATATTGATAGCCACTAACCAACAAAAACCTCATCAGATGACAGTCTGAAAACATATTTATGGTATAGGATAGGTTTTGTTAGAAAAATGTGCATATTTCAGGTATAAATCATAGTGAAACGTAAAGTTTTTTCACTAACCTTCTCAGAATTCTTCAGATGACACTCCTGTAACATCATATTACAACATACATATAGAGTTTGTTCGAAAATGTGCATATTTAGCCACCAAAATCATGGTTAGACAATGAGAAAAGTAGCCCAGCTGGTCAGAAAATGCCGTGCGCCATATTAGACAGTGATCTAGTCTTATACATAAATACTCATAAACTTGACTAAAAAATACAGGGTGGACAGCGATTGATAGACAATTTAATTCTTAATACAATCGCTGAATTACATTTTTTTAATTATCCTTACTTTTCAATACAGGTTGCGCCAAGCGAAGCTACACCTAACAAAATGGCGGCATAAGCGTTTAACATTTTTCGACAGAAACACGATTTATCATCATAAATTGTTCTTACTATGAGCTGTTCTTCCATCAGAATCTTGGGCAATGAATCCTTTCTTGGGTCTAATCGTCTTTTGGTCGAAAGCTGTCCTCTTGCCATGTGGAAATGCCCACTAACGTTCGGCATGAACTGGAAACGTGCCCAGCGGTTCAAAGTGTCTCAGAAAGAAATGCCTCAAAATCGCACTAAACGGATATAAATTGCTATAAAACGGTTTAAATTAACTACCTTATGATGTTTTTAACACCTATAACGAGTAAAAACATGACCGGAGAAATATTACTGGCTAAACAACAGCTTGGAAGGAGGCGAGTCTGACGTCCTTCGTGCGTCAGGCGCAGGCAGCAAAAGGAAGCTACTTCCGGTATTTGCTGTTTTATACAGGCCCTGATTGCGCAATCGACTCCATTCAAAGCGTCACCACGTACTGACACCCAGGGGAAGACGTAAGCAGTGTCTGTTACTCCATAGCATTTACAGGGACCTTTAAACCGACCCCAGATCAGGGGCCAAGATGTCTGAAATCTGACTCCCTGTCATGAAAAGTGCTGTAGAAGGAGTTCTGTTTCACTCAGAGACAAAATTCCAACGGCTATAGAAACTAGAGAGTGTTTTCTATCCAATAATAATAATAATATGCATATTGTACGAGCAAGAATTGAGTACTAGGCAGTTTAATCTGTAGAGCAAATTATGCTAATGCGAAACAGCACCCCCTATATTCGCAAGAAGTTAACCAACCTAGAAGGATTGGTCCAGGAAAGTCATGACCCTGAACTCCTCTAAATGCAAGATCCTGTTGATATCATTTGTGAGAAACCTGTCTCCTCCAAGTCCCCTTACAATAGACGGGAAAGACCTCCAAGTTTGTGAATCAGTCAAGTAGGATGAATAAGTAACATCCACAGTTAGAAAAGGAAACAATGGGCCTCCCGAGTGGTGTAGTGGTCTAAGGCACTGCATCGCAGTGCTTGAGGTGTCACTACAGAAACCTGGTTCAATCCCAGGCTGTGTCACAACCGGGAGTCCTATAGGGAAACGCACAATTGGCCCAGTGTCATCCGGGTTAGGGGAGGGTTTGGCCGGGGGCTTTACTTGCCTCATCACGCACTAGTAACTCATTGTGGTAGGCCTGGTACCTGCAGGCTGACTTCGGTTGTCAGGTGAACAGTGTTTCCTCCAGCACATTGGTGCATCTGGGTTAACCTGTCTAGGATGAGGGTGCCGCTAGCGGCACACCCCCCCCACATTCCACTGAAAAGGCAGAGCGCGAAATTCAAAAAAATTTTTTTTTTTTAATATTTAACTTTCACACATTAAAGTCCAATACAGCTAATGAAAGACAGATCTTGTGAATCCAGCCAACATGTCCGATTTTTAAAATGTTTTACAGGGAAGACACAATATGTAAAGATGTAAATCTATTACCTAAAAACACATTAGCATAATCCACCATCTTTTATTTGTCCACCAACACCAGTAGCTATCACCAATTCGGCTAAACTAAGATATTTATAGCCCCTAACCAAGAAAAAAACTCATCAGATGACAGTCTGATAACATATTTATGGTATGGGATAGGTTTTGTTAGAAAAATGTGCATATTTCAGGTAGCTGGCATAGTTTACAATTGCACCCACCGTCACAAATGGACTAGAATAATTACAATGAGCAACGTGTTTACCTAACTACTAATCATCAAACATTTCGTAAAAATACACAGCATACACTAATCGAAAGACACAGATCCTGTGAATACAGACAATATTTCAGATTTTCTAAGTGTCTTACAGCGAAAACACAATAAATCGTTATATTAGCATAGCACATGTGCAAACATTACCCCAGCATTGATTCTAGCCAAAGAGAGCGATAACGTAAACATCGCCAAAATATATTATTTTTTTCACTAACCTTCTCAGAATTCTTCAGATGACACCCCTGTAACATCACATTACAACATACATATACAGTTTGTTCGAAAATGTGCATATTTAGCCACCAAAATCATGGTTAGACAATGAGAAATGTAGCCCAGCTGGTGAGAAAATGTCCGTGCGCCATATTAGACAGTGATCTACTCGTATACATAAATACTCATAAACGTGACTAAAAAATATAGGGTGGACAGCGATTGATAGACAATTTAATTCTTAATACAATCGCGGAATTACATTTTTTAAATTATCCTTACTTTTCAATACAGTTTGCGCCAAGCGAAGCTACGTCAAAAAACATGGCGTCATAAGCGATTAACATTTCTCGACAGAAACATGATTTATCATAATAAATTGTTCCTACTTTGAGCTGTTCTTCCATCAGAATCTTGGGCAAAGAATCCTTTCTTGGGTCTAATCGTCTTTTGGTCGAAAGCTGTCCTCTTGCCATGTAGAAATGCCCATTGCGTTCGGCATGAACTGGAACCGTGCCCAGAGATTCACAGTGTCTCAGAAATAAATGTCCCAAAATCGCACTAAACGGATATAAATTGCTATAAAACGGTTTAAATTAACTACCTTATGATGTTTTTAACTCCTATAACGAGTAGAAACATGACCGGAGAAATATAACTGGCTACACTAATGCTTGGAAAAAGAGCAGGTCTGTGTCCACCGCGCGCCCGACGCATCTGGAAAAGAGTTCCTACCTACACGTGTTTTTGTTTTATAGGGGCTGTGATTGCGCAATCGATACCATTCAAATCGTCATCACGTAAAGGCATCCAGGGGAAGACGTAAGCAGTGTCCGTATCCTGATAGCGTTCACAGTGGCCTTTAAACTGACTCCAGATCAGGTGCCAAAATGTGTGAAATCTGACTCCATGTCAGGGAAATTGCTGTAGAATGAGTTCTGTTCCACTCAGAGACAAAATTCCAACGCCTATAGAAACTAGAGAGTGTTTTCTATCCAATAATAGTAATAATATGCATATTGTACGAGCAAGAATTTAGTAGGAAGCCGTTTAATCTGTAATGCAATTATGCTAATGAGAAAACAGCACCCCCTGTAGTCGCAAGAAGCTAATAACTTAATGTTATGCCGTTATGTTTGCACTTTCTATTGAAAAGGATGATGTTACGGAGTCTAGTTGATAGGTAATCGACTAACCGGACTGTTCCCCGGACTCCGCGTGTAGGCATTTGTACAATGCATGAACAAGGCTATTGAACTTGACATTGGTGTCTGTCTTAATTCCTTTATCCAACATATCATACTGAAACAAAGATCGCAATTGATATCACGAAATTGGGGGGGAAAAGGGGTGAAATACAAAAAATGAAAAATAAAGAAAGGGATACAGGAATACTAAAAAGGTATTTACCTGTTTTACTGATGCCACAGGCTGATCCGGTAGCCATATACGCAGGCTACATTTCCCCCTGCCTGGAATACACAGCACCAGCATGGCATAGCTCTTTGACTGGTGTGCATCAAGAAGCATGCTTGCAGAATAATCCTCAACATAGCATATCCTTGATATAAGGATGCTCTGACTTCATTATCACTACCCTCACTTCTTGGAAGAAGAGAGAAACTGTGCCTGGACTTTTCTGTGTCCCTGTTCAAGTCCCCCTTCAGGGACTGGTTACCTGCCAAGTGCTCTTTATTCCACAGGCCATGACTGAAAGATATAAAAAGCCGGCCCTACCCTACCTATGCAAACTAATCAACAAAATGTATTAAATTGGTCAGTCTACACACAATACCCCATAATGACAAAGCAAAAACAGGTTTTTAGAAATTTTTGCTAATGTATAAAAATACAAAAAACTGTTATCACATTTACCTAAGTATTCAGACCCTTTACTCAGTACTTTGTTGAAGCACCTTTGGCAGCGATTACAGCCTCAAGTCTTCTTGGGTATGATGCTACAAGCTTGGCACACCTGTATTTGGGAAGTTTCTCCCATTCTTCTCTGCAGATCCTGTCAAGCTCTGTCAGGTTGGATGGGGAGCATCGCTGCACATTTTTAGGTCTCTCCAGAGATGTTCTATCGGGTTCAAGTCCGGGCTCTGGCTGGGCAACTCAACTACATTCAGAGACTTGTCCCGAAGAGAGAAACTGCCTAGACTTTTCTGTATCCCTGTAAAAAAACTTGTTGAGTCTCCTAAATGTACATTACCATGAACGGCACTTGTGATTTCAATTTAAATCTTGTATTGTGTATGTAGTGTAATATCCATGTATTTCAGTGACCTTGACTGCCATGTGAATGTCAATAAAAACTTGAACTTGTGTTAATTGTTTTTTTGGAGGATTGGCTAATATCATTATTATTTTGACCTTTTTTTACATGATTTGTATTGGATATAGAAATGGATGACCTAGCAGGAAGTGTCAGAGCAGGGTGAAATATGCTAAAATATGAGTCATTGACAGGCTGCTTCACAAAGGCAATGTTCTGCTTCTCTCTATGTCCTTTCTATTTGTAGAATAATTTCCCCTGTAGCAGGAGAGTGGTGACATTTCCACACCCCTTGGGACACCATCACCATGAATGTTATCAAAACCTTAAAGACAGCACTCAGCCCCCAAGTCACTCTCATCCCGTCCCAACCTTAAAAAGAGCCCATCCCAGCCCACCTCAACCTTCCACCCCTGACCTGTCTCTCTGACAGGCTTAAGAAAGCACCCTTGACAGCTCCTTTGACTGTATGGGAAGGAGGAGGGGTGGATGGGGATCCACCGTGTAAAGAATAGGTGAAATGGAGGGTAAAAAGAGGGCCAGCCATTTGAAAATGTCTGCAGTGAGAAATCTAATCAGACTGCTGTGTTTGGCTGTGGGCTGTGCTGGACCCATTTAAGTAGCTAGCTTAGTTAACACTTTGCACCTTACCGCTGGTTCTCCCAGGCCCAGCCCTCAGAGTGCTTCTCATGTCATCAACAACCCCCCACCCCTCCACCACACACTACATTCACACACACACACACACACATGCACATGCACACCAGCCCCATAACCCTCTGGAACACATCACCCCCGTCCCCCTAGCCCAGCCAGTCCCGGCCCTGGATTTATGCCCAACCCGCCTTGACAGGTTTATCTGTTCACCCGGTCGGTCGGCAGACCCCAGAGAGTTGGAGAGCTGGCAGTTAGGGAAGGAGTAGGCTCTGGGAAAAGCGGGGCAAGTAAATGTCAAGTGAAGCGCCAAGGATGGATATTATAGCTGCTGGGTACCAGAGAGAGTATCGTCTGTCTCTCGCTGTCTGTTTTACAGTCAGCCTGCTGCACTGCACAAGATGGCAGTCTCCACTGGACTGTCCTCGTATTGATTTCCTTACAGAGTTATGTGCAGGTTAGAATTAGATGGTTCCCACAGAGCAATGTTATACACTGCCCCTGCTATGGATTGAATGGAAAGAAGCAGTGATTACCGAAGTACCATTTACCCCCCTCTCATTTTCTCAGGAGCTCAGCACTATCCTAAAGAGCTGTGGAGTATTGGGAAAAACACACACATTTATTATGGAGAGTGGTGTGGAGTGTTTACTCCTAAAACTTGTTTGTGTTATAGTGGTAATACTGCAGGTGTAGTTAAATGGCGTCTTATTCCATTCAGTTTACATAGCGACTGTTATTGGATGGATAAAGATATGGATGACCTAGCAGGAAGTGTAAGAGTGGGAGACATTAGACCAGGACATGGACACAAATATTAACAGATAGGCTACATAGCATAACTGTAACGGTTCTCCTCCTCCTCTACAACCGAAGAGGAGGAGTAGTGATTGAACCAAGGCGCAGCGGGTTGTGAATACATAATTTATTTAAAGAAAACACGAAAACACGAACTTCACTATAAACTAACAAAACAACAAACGGAGTAGACAGACCTGGACGACGAACTTACATTAAACACGAAGAACGCACGAACAGGGAAAATAGACTACACAAAATGACGATGTACAAAACAAACCGAACAGTCCCGTATGGTGCGACAAACACTGACACAGGAGACAACCACCCACAATGAACACTGTGAAACAACCTACCTAAATATGACTCTCAATTAGAGGAACGCCAAACACCTGCCTCTAATTAAGAGCCATACCATGCAACCCTAAACCAACATAGAAACAGACAACATAGAATGCCCACCCAAACTCACGTCCTGACCAACTAACACATACAACAAACTAACAGAAATAGGTCAGGAACGTGACATAACCCCCCCCCTTAAGGTGCGAACTCCGGGCGCACCAGCACAAAGTCTAGGGGAGGGTCTGGGTGGGCATCTGACCACGGTGGTGGCTCAGGCTCAGGGCGAGGTCCCCACCCCACCATAGTCAATCCCAGCTTACATCTCCCCCTACAAATGACCACCCTCATATTACACCCACTTAATCTTTTGGGTAACATTGAGACAAGGGGCAGCACCCGGGATAGAGGGATAGCTCAGGACAGAGGGATAGCTCAGGATAGAGAGGTAGCTCAGGATAGAGAGGTAGCTCAGGATAGAGAGGTAGCTCAGGATAGAGGGGCAACTCCGGACTGAAAGGCAGCTCCGGACAGAGAGACAGCTCTGGACTGAGGGGCAGTTCTGGATAAATAGCCGCTCTGGGCTGAGGGACAGCTCATGACTGGCTGACGGCTCTGGACGCTCATGGCTGGCTGACGGCTCTGGACGCTCATGGCTGGCTGACGGCTCTGGACGCTCATGGCTGGCTGACGGCTCTGGACGCTCATGGCTGGCTGACGGCTCTGGACGCTCATGGCTGGCTGACGGCTCTGGACGCTCATGGCTGGCTGACGGCTCTGGCAGATCCTGTCTGGTTGGCGGCTCTGGCAGATCCTGTCTGGTTGGCGGCCCTGGCAGATCCTGTCTGGTTGGCGGCCCTGGCAGATCCTGTCTGGTTGGCGGCCCTGGCAGATCCTGTCTGGTTGGCGGCCCTGGCAGATCCTGTCTGGTTGGCGGCCCTGGCAGATCCTGTCTGGTTGGCGGCTCTGGCAGATCCTGACTGACGAATGGCTCTAGCGGCTCCTGACTGACTAACGGCTCTGACGGCTCGGGACAGACGGGCGGCTCTAATGGCTCGGGACAGACGGATGGCTCAGACGGCGCTGGGGAGACGGATGGCTCAGACGGAGCTGGGGAGACGGATGGCTCAGATGGCGCTGCGGAGACGGATGGCTCAGATGGCGCTGCGGAGACGGATGGCTCAGACTGATCCTGTCTGGCGGAAGGCTTTGGCTGCTCCTGTCTGGCGGAAGGCTCTAGCGGCTCCTATCTGGCGGAAGGCTCTGTAGGCTCATGGCAGACGGGCAGCTTTGCAGGCTCATGGCAGACGGGCGGCTTTGCAGGCTCATGGCAGACGGGCAGTTCATGCGGCTCTTGGCAGACGGACAGTTCAGGCGCCGTTGGGCAGACGGCAGACTCTGGCCGGCTGAGACGCACTGTAGGCCTGGTGCGTGGTGCCGGAACTGGAGGCACCGGACTGGAGACACGCACTTCAAGCCTAGTGCGGGGAGCAGGGACAGGGCACACTGGACTCTCAAAGCGTACTATATGCCTGGTGCGTGATACCGGCACTGGTGGCACCGGGCTGAGTGCACGCACATCAGGACGAGTACGGGGAGAAGGAACAGTGTGTACAGGGCTCTGGAGGCGCACAGGTAGCTTAGTGCGTGGTACCGGAACTGGAGGCACTGGACTGGAGACACGCACCATAGAGAGAGTGCGTGGAGGAGGAACAGGGCTCTGAAAACGCACTGGAAGCCTGGTGCGTGGTGTAGGCACTGGTGGTACTGGGCTGGGGCGGGAAGGTAGCGCCGGAAATACCGGACCGTGCAGGCGTATTGGCTCCCTTGAGCACTGAGCCTGCCCAACCTTACCTGGCTGAATGCTCCCCGTCGCCCGACCAGTGCGGGGAGGTGGAATAACCCGCACCGGGCTATGTAGGCAAACCGGGGACACCATGCGTAAGGCTGGTGCCATGTAAGCCGGCCCAAGGAGACGTACTGGTGGCCAGATATGTAGAGCCGGCTTCATGGCGCTTGGCTCAATGCTCCATCTAGCCCTACCAGTGCGGGGAGGTGGAATAACCCGCACTGGGCTATGCACACGTACAGGAGACACCGTGCGCTCTACTGCGTAACACGGTGTCTGCCCGTACTCCCGCTCTCCACGGTTAGCCTGGTAAGTGGGCGCAGGTCTCCTACCTGCCCTTGGCCCACTACCTCTTAGCCGCCCCCCCCCCCCCCCCCAGAAATTTTTGGGTAGTACTCACGGGCTTTTCGGGCTTCCGTGCTAGACGCGTCCCCTCATAACGCCGGTTCCCTTCTCCGGTTGCCTCTGCTCTCCTCAGTGCATCCAGCTGTTCCCATGGGAGGCGATCCCTTCCAGCCAGGATCTCCTCCCATGTGTAGCAACCTTTACCGTCCAAAACATCCTCCCAAGTCCATTCCTCCTTCTTGCGCTGTCCCTTCCTCCGATTACACCGCTGCTTGATTCTGGATTGGTGGGTGGTTCTGTAACGGTTCTCCTCCTCCTCTACAACCGAAGAGGAGGAGTAGTGATTGAACCAAGGCGCAGCGGGTTGTGAATACATAATTTGTTTAAAGAAAACACGAAAACACGAACTTCACTATAAACTAACAAAACAACAAACGGAGTAGACAAACCTGGACGACGAACTTACATTAAACACGAAGAACAGGGAAAATAGACTACACAAAATGACGATGTACAAAACAAACCGAACAGTCCCGTATGGTGCGACAAACACTGACACAGGAGACAACCACCCACAACGAACACTGTGAAACAACCTACCTAAATATGACTCTCAATTAGAGGAACGCCAAACACCTGCCTCTAATTAAGAGCCATACCAGGCAACCCTAAACCAACATAGAAACAGACAACATAGAATGCCCACCCAAACTCACGTCCTGACCAACTAACACATACAACAAACTAACAGAAATAGGTCAGGAACGTGACAATAACACATGGGGCTATGCTAAGAAGTATTGATTGTGTTGTATTTACATTGCACATCCCAAATGTGTCAATGGAATCAAACAAACCTATTTCTACCTCTGATGTCCATAATCCTCATTCCAGCAGTGGTGTTGAATTTGTGCTACTTGATTAACTCACTTCCTAATACGGCTTGTCACAACGGTTTCTCCTCCCAGCCAGCACAGAATGTTATTCCAGGCAAGACTCTGGTTACCTGAGGTGAGTGGAGATATGATTTAGCTAGTCAAGATCTTCTCTCCGTTCTCCGTAGACGTGTAGCTCCAGCATCATGCTATAGTTCACTCATGTGCCTGTACAGTATTTGCACTCCAGTGAACCCTCTCTCACAGCAGCACTCTCAGGGCGACACACAGAGGAAATGTAAATTGTGAGATGATAATTGTCTAGGGCCCTAATTGCATGTCTCTTGTGAAAGTCTTCCCCCTCCCTCTCTCTCCAATCCTTTTAGAACAACTTAAACGCTTTGCTTCGGTGTGGATTAGTGGATAATGGGCGCAGCAGGATGCCAGGTAGTCTATAGAAGTGTTCCTGAGATGGATAGCGTTGGCGGTCCCTAGGGGAGGGAGGGTGGGGGGGGGGAGAGAAGCGGAGCGCCAGGAGTTCATTGTTGCTGTGACAGGTTGGTTAAGTGGATTACATGCAGTTTAAAGGGAAACTTCACCACTAGACACTATTTGGTGTTTTTTCAGTCTCCCCACATCATTATGAGTGATGAGAATGTGTGTCAGACATCATTATGCACTATATCGGTATTTTTTTATTTTTGCGCCGGGAGAGTTCAACCAATGTCGTCATTGATTGATTGAGCCTGCTGTCTGATTTTTTTTTTAAGTAAGCAATTGTTGTGGCCTTTGTGTTACGCCAAATGCACGATCACGCTAGCAGTGAGTAGATATGGTTGTCCTTGTTCAATAGAGCCATTGGACTTATCTGCCAGGACATTGCAGGATACAGTGCCTTCAAAAAGTTTTCACACCCCTTGAATTTTTACATTTTGTTGTGTTACAAGGTGGGATTAAAATGTATTTAATTGTCATTTTTTGTCAATGATCTATACTACACAAAATACTCTGTAACGTCAAAGTAATGTCATTTGTATAAAAAAATAATAATACTGTAAGTATTCAACGCCCTGAGTCAATACATGTTAGAATCACTTTTGACAGCGGTGAGTCTTTCTAGGTAAGCCTCAAAGAGCTTTGCGCATCTGGATTGTACAATATTTGCACATTATTCTTTTTTGAATTCTTCAAGCTCTGTCAGGTTGTCTGACACCAGCCAATCACCCACACCATCGTCATCAGCAGCAGGATTAGTCTGTAGGACACACAGTAGTCAGTGTTTAGCCAACATTTTACTACTTTGTCCCCGTCAATACCCACTCTAACAAGATAATATATCCACCCACCTAACCTTCACACACAATACCCACACCCAAAAGACAGCAGTCAGTCACCCACACAATCCCTGCTTACTAATACCTATTTTCTGCATGAACAATCAACTAAGCCTCCATAATACGTAGCAAACTACAGTAGAAGTTGTAGCCTACTTGTAAACACACCAACTATGACAACAAGACACAGGCCAGGTTTATGCCTAGCTCCAGTATATTTATTTAACAGCTGGCTAATTACATAGATTTTCTTCAGAATATCTAGCCAGTGAATAGCTGCGGGAAGTAGGGGTGCTGAGGGTGCTACAGCAGCCCTGGAAAAATGTAATAAAAAATAATATATAATAACAAAAAAACTAAAATGTACATTTATTTTTTTCTTCACAAAAGAACTGCACTGGGCCTTTACTAGTCCTGTATTAGTGGACCAAATAGCCGTCTGTAGCGCGGGAACATTTTTGTTTTGTTTTTAGACAATAAAAAATATACATAGACTAAAGACAATAGACAAATTACCATTTCACAAACATGGATCCACTAAACTACACAAGACGTTGTCTGGGACTTAATGCCCACCTTCAACATGAAGAAAAAATAAGACTAAAGACAACACCAACTCAGACGGACAGTTGAAGTTGGAAGTTTACATACACATTAGACAAATACATTTAACTCCGTTTTTCACAATTCCTGACATTTAATCCTCGTAAAAATTCCCTGTCTTAGGTCAGTTAGGATCACCACTTTATTTAAAAAATGTGAAATGTCAGAATAATAGTAGAAAGAATTATTTCTTTCAGATTTTATTTCTTTCATCACATTCCCAGTGGGTCAGAAGTTTACATACACTCAATTAGTATTTGGTAGCGTTGCCTTTAAATTGTTTAACTTGGGTAAAACGTTTCGGGTTGCCTTCCACAAGCTTCCCACAATAAGTTGGGTGAATTTTGGCCCATTCCTCCTGACAGAGCAGGTGTAACTGAGTCAGGTTTGTAGGTCTCCTTGCCCCCACAAGCTTTTTCAGTTCTGCCCACAAATGTTCTATGGGATTGAGGTCAGGGCTTTGTGATGGCCACTCCAATACCTTGACTTTGTTGTCCTTAAGCCATTTTGTCACAACTTTGGAAGTATGCTTTGGGTCATTGTCCATTTGGAAGACCCATTTGCGACAAAGCTCTAACTTCCTGACTGATGTCTTGAGATGTTGCTTCAATATATCCACCTAATTGTCCTGCCTCATGATGCCATCTATTTTGTGAAGTGCACCAGTCCCCCCTGCAACAAAACACCCCCACAACATGATGCTGCCACCCCCGTGCTTCACGGTTGGGATGGTGTTCTTTGGCTTGCAAGCATCCTCCTTTTTCCTCCAAACATAACTATGGTCATTATGGCTAAACAGTTCTATTTTTGTTTCATCAGACCAGCGGACATTTCTCCAAAATGTACGATCTTTGTCCCCACGTGCAGTTGTAAACTGTAGTTTGGCTTTTTTATGGCGGTTTTGGAGCAGTGGCTTCTTCCTTGCTGAGTGGCCTTTCAGGTTATGTCGATAAAGACAGGTCTCGTTTACTGTGGATATAGATACTTTTGTACCTGTTTCCTCCAGCATCTTCACAAGGTCCTTTGCTGTTGTTCTGGGATTGATTTGCACTTTTCACACCAAAGTACGTTCATCTATAAGAGACAGAAGGAGTCTCCTTCCTGAGCGGTATGACGGCTGTGTGGTCCCATGGTGTTTATACTTGCGTACTATTGTTTGTACAGATGAATGTGGTACCTTCAGGCGTTTGAACGTGGTACCTTCAGGCCCATCAGAAGCTTCTAAGGCCATGACATCATTTTATGGAATTTTCCAAGCTGTTTAAAGGCACGGTCAACTTAGTGTATGTAAACTTCTGACCCACTGGAATTGAGATAGTGAATTATAAGTGAAATAATCTGTCTGTAAACAATTGTTGGAAAAATGACATGTGTCGTGCACAATGTAGATCTCCTAACCGGCTTGCCAAAACTATAGTTTGTTGACAAGAAATTTGTGGAGTGGTTGAAAAACAAGTTTTAATGACTCCAACCTAAATGTATGTAAACTTCTGACTTCAACTGTACATACATTTCAACAAACATTAATGACATCATACTTGCTCAAACCTACTATTCCCACCATATTCATATCCATCTTGTTTGTCTCATAACAACATTTCAAATTGTTCATCATTTGGATATTTCTAGTGTGTGTAATACTTTATGTATTTGGCTTCAAACTGTACCATTTTGTTTCTGAATAGCCTACATGTTTTCAATATTTCAATAATAATGCTTTTGATTCATCCTTTGCCTTAACAATGGAGGATCATTTGATTTCCGTTTTTTAAGTCAATTTTTTTCATTCAAAATGATTGACGAGAGAAGAAAAATCTCTTCAAAAAATTAGTGCACTGGGCCTTTACTAGTCCTGTATTAGCTGAGCGATATAGCCATCTGTAGCACGGGCCCCCCAAAAATTGCCTTCCTCTTTGAAGTGAAGGAGAAAATCGATGGAGTAGCATCACTTTTCAAAGTTCGACGACCTGGCAGTCCCATCAGTTTAAACTTCAGTTCCATTTAGAAATCTTCTGACTAAACGTGCTGCTTATAAACAGACATTTAGACATTTCTCGACTTCAACTGGATCCACCTACACCGGGGCGGATAATACGTCCTGAAATCGCTATGAATTCTGTATATTGTGGTTTGCTTACAACAAGGAAATGTACAGTATATGGCCCGTTTCTACTGGTGAAATGCAGAATTCTCATGTATGCATGTAGTGAGGACATTTTTATGACACGTATGATGTGTTAATAACATATTAATGGACATACAGTGGGGAGAACAAGTATTTGATTCACTGCTGATTTTTCAGGTTTTCCTACTTACAAAGCATGTAGAGGTCTGTAATTTTTATCATAGGTACACTTCAACCGTGAGAAACGGAATCTAAAACAAAAATCCAGAAAATCACATTGTATGATTTTTAAGTAATTAATTTGCATTTTGTTGCATGACATAAGTATTTGATCACCTACCAACCAGTAAGAATTCCGGCTCTCACAGACCTGTTAGTTTTTCTTTAAGAAGCCTTCCTGTTCTCCACTCATTACCTGTATTAACTGCATCTGTTTGAACTTGTTACCTGTATAAAAGACACCTGTCCACACACTCAATCAAACAGACTCCAACCTCTCCACAATGGCCAAGACCAGAGAGCTGTGTAAGGACATCAGGGAAAGAAATTGTAGACCTGCACAAGGCTGGGATGGGCTACAGGACAATAGGCAAGCAGCTTGGTGAGAAGGCAACAACTGTTGGCGCAATTATTAGAAAATGGAAGAAGTTCAAGATGACGGTCAATCACCCTCGGTCTGGGGCTCCAAGCAAGATCTCACCTCGTGGGGTATCAATGATCATGAGGAAGGTGAGGGATCAGCCCAGAACTACATGGCAGGACCTGGTCAATGACTTGAAGAGAGCTGGGACCACAGTCTCAAAGAAAACCATTAGTAACACACTATGCCGTCATGGATTAAAATCCTGCAGCGCACGCAAGGTCCCCCTGCCCAAGCCAGCGCATGTCCAGGCCCGTTTGAAGTTTGCCAATGACCATCTGGATGATCCAGAGGAGGAATGGGAGAAGGTCATGTGGTCTGATGAGACAAAAATAGAGCTTTTTGGTCTAAACTCCACTTGCCGTGTTTGGGGGAAGAAGAAGGATGAGTACAACCCCAAGAACACCATCCCAACCGTGAAGCATGGAGGTGGAAACATCATTCTTTGGGGATGCTTTTCTGCAAAGGGGACAGGACGACTGCACCGTATTGAGGGGAGGATGGATGGGGCCATGTATCGCAAGATCTTGGCCAACAACCTCCTTCCCTCAGTAAGAGCATTGAAGATGGGTCGTGGCTGGGTCTTCCAGCATGACAACGACCCGAAACACATAGCCAGGGCAACTAAGGAGTGGCTCCATAAGAAGCATCTCAAGGTCCTGGAGTGGCCTAGCCAGTCTCCAGACCTGAACCCAATAGAAAATCTTTGGAGGGAGCTGAAAGTCCGTATTGCCCAGCGACAGCCCCGAAACCTGAAGGATCTGGAGAAGGTCTGTATGGAGGAGTGGGCCAAAATCCCTGCTGCAGTGTATGTAAACCTGGTCAAGAACTACAGGAAACGTATGATCGCTGTAATTGCAAACAAAGGTTTCTGTACCAAATATTAAGTTCTGCTTTTCTGATGTATCAAATACTTATGTCATGCAATAAAATGCAAATTAATTACTTAAAAATCATACAATGTGATTTTCTGGATTCCGTCTCTCACAGTTGAAGTGTACCTATGATAAACATTACAGACCTCTACATGCTTTGTAAGTAGGAAAACCTGCAAAATCGGCAGTGTGTCAGATACTTGTTCTCCCCACTTTATATAGTGAAATAGAGCAGTGGGGAAATGTCCCTTTAAGAGACTGGATTGGCTTGGGGCTGAGGCCAATTATCCTCTTGGAATAGATTGCTGATTAGTGACCTCCCATTCCAATTTACAGTCACCAGGTGAGGCCTATACCTGCTCTAACTGTCTAAGAAGTCATTAAAGGATTGAGTTGGGCCAAGATACACTATCTCTCAAAAGTATGGTTTCACTTAGAAATGTCCTTGTTTTTGAAAGAACAGCACATTTTTTGTCCATTACAATAACATCAAATTGATCAGAAATACAGTGTAGACGTTGTTAATGTTGTAAATGACTATTGTAGCTGGAAACGGCTGATTTTGAATGGAATATCTACATAGGCGTACAGAGGCCTATTATGAGCAACCATCACTTCTGTGTTGCAATGGCATGTTGTGTTTGCTCATCCAAGTTTATCATTTTAAAAGGCTAATTGATCATTAGAAAACCATTTTGCAATTATGGTAGCATGGTGTTTTGCGGGTACTATTTAATGAAGCTGCCACTTGAGGACTGGTGAGGCATCTGTTTCTCTAACTAGACACTCTAATGTACTTGTCCTCTTGCTCAATTGTGCACCGGGGCCTCCCACTCCTCTTTCTATTCTGGTTAAAGCTAGTTTGCTCTGTTCTGTGAAGAGAGTAGTACACAGCGTTGTACGAGATCTTCAGTTTCTTTGCAATTTCTCACATGGAATAGCCTTCATTTCTCAGAACAAGAATAGACTGATGAGTTTCAGAAGAAAGTTTGTTGTTGCTGGCCATTTTGAGCCTGTAATCGAACCCACAAATGCTGATGCTCCAGATACTCAACTAGTCTAAAGAATGGCAATTTTATGGCTTCTTTAAACAGAACAACAGTTTTCAGCTGTGCTAACATAAAAGGGTTTTCTAATGATCAATTAGCCTTTTAAAATGATAACTTGGATTAGCTAACACAACATGCCATTGTAACACATAAGTGATGGATGCTGATAATGGGCCTCTGTACGCCTGTAGGTATGTAGATATTCTACAATAGTCATTTACAACATTAGCCATGTCTACACTGTATTTCTGATTAATTTGATGTTATTTTAATGGGCAAAAACTATTTTTTCTTTAAAAAACAAGGACATTTCTAAGTGACCCCAGACCTTTGAACAGTAGTGTAAATAACAACTGTGTTTACACAACCATGTGAAACATGACCCACACACAAGCATGCACACACACACCACCTACACCCTCTATATAGAATGTAAAATGCATCACAATAGATACATTTTGATAGGAGAACCTCTTTTTACTACCTGTCAATGTGGTTTATTTTAATCAGCGGCGTGCATATCTGCAATGTCAATGGGTCGCTCCATTCTATAGGACATCATTTTGTCCCCATATCATTAATTTATTTATGCTGCCAATTATTGTCCAGGCAGAGAGGCATCACAGGCCTGGCCTGTATTAAAAGCAGTTAGAAGGTAGTCTAATTTAATTATTATTCAGTGGAAAAGGTCACATTGTTGCTGCTGGCAGCCAAGATAGTCGTGTTTCTGGATACAAGTTCATTTAAAGGCCAATGTTCGCACATCCAAAATTGTTTTTAATATATACAGTGCCTTCGGAGAGAATTCATACACCTTGATTTATTCCAAATTTCGTTGTGTTACAGCCTGAATTCAAAATGTTTTTTTTCTCATTCATCTACACACAATACCCCGTAATGACAAAGTGAAAACATGTTTTTAGAAATGTTTGAAAATGTATTGAAAATTAAATACAGAAATATATAATTTACATAAGTATTCACACCCCTGTGTCGATACTTTGTAGAAGCACTTTTGGCAGCAATTACAGCTGTGAGTCTTTCTGGGTACGTATCTAAGAGCTTTCCACACCTGGATTGTGCAACATTTGCCCATTAGTCTTTTCAAAATTCTTCAAGCTCTGTCAAAATGGTTCTTGATCATTTCTAGACAAATATTTTCAGGTCTTGCCATAGATTTTCAAGTAGATTTATGTCAAAATTGTAACTCGGCCACTCAGGAACATTCACTGGCTTCTTGGTAAGCAACTTCAGTGTAGATTTGGCCTTGTGTTTTAGGTTATTGTCCTGCTGAAAGGGGAATAATCTCCTAGTGTCCGGTGGAAAGCCACCACCATGCTTGAAAATATAGAGTGGTACGGAATAATGTGTTGTATTGGATTTACCCAAAACATAACACTTTGTATTCAGAACAAAAAGTTCATTGCTTTGCCAAATGTTTTGCAGTATTACTTTAGTGCCTTGTTGCAAACAGGATGCATGTTTTGGAATATTTTTTATTCTTTACAGACTTCCTTCGTTTCCCTCTGTCAATTAGGTTAGTATTGTGGAGTAACTATAATGTTGTTGTTCCGTCCTCAGTTTCTTCTATCACAGCCATTAAAATCTGTTACTGTTTTAAAGTCCCAATTTGTCACGATCGTGTGGGGGAGAGACGGACCAAAACGCAGCATTTGGAAAATAAGCCATCTTCCTTTTATTGAGAAGAAGGAAAAAACGAAACAAAAACACTTACAAACTAACCAAAACAATAAACGACCGTGAAGCTAATAAACGTCGTGCACATACACAGGCTACAAACGTTCAGACATAGACAATTACCCACAACAAACTAAAGCCTATGGCTACCTTAAATATGGCTCCCAATCAGAGACAACAGAAACCAGCTGTCTCTAATTGGGAACCCATTCAGGCAACCATAGACTTTCCTAGACAACTAAACACAACATAGACACAGCTAGACACATTCACTCAACACAAACCCATACACTACACCCAACACCCCCTTTACCATATAACCACCCAAAACCGACAAAACACAAACATTCCCCATGTCACACCCTGACCTAACTAAAATAATAAAGAAAACAAAGAATACTAAGGCCAGGGCGTGACACAATTGGCCTCTCCGGCAACTGAGGTAGGAAGGACGCCTGTATCTTTGTAGTGACTGAGTGTATTGATATACATTCCAAAGTGTAATAAATAACTTCACCATACTCAAAGGGATATTCTGTCACGTTGGCATAAAGGATTTGGGAGACAGGCAAAGAAATGCGTAATAGAGGTTTTTATTAAGCCCAAATTACGGCGTGCCGTGTAAAGGCACTGGGACAAAGACCAAACAAACACTTTACAAAACACAGGGTAGAAACCCAAAACAAAAGAGCGAGGAGTACCTTGAATAAGTAACACACGCGCACAATGATTAACCCACGGGACGAGACCTATAATCATCTGCACAATCCACAATGGCGCGAAATCCAAAATACACAGCACAGGTACTCACACATGTAACAATAAACGACAGCCCAATGGAAACCAAAGGGCACACTTATAGAAGTACTAATCAGTTGGAATAGGGGACAGGTGTAAGTAATGAAAGTTCCCGGAGGGATCCGTGACAGTACGCCTCCGATGCGCTGCAGCAGCGCAACGACACCGGCCTCGAGGACGATCACAGGAATGCAGTGCGGGTCGATCAGGACCCGATGCAGCTGCCGAAGTTGCGTCGTTGTCGGACGGGCCAGTTGCCGCTGCCAAAGTTGCGACGGCGTTGGACAGACCAGTAGCAGTGGAGTTAGACGGACCGGTTGGGGCGATGTCGGACGACCCAGTTGCAGCTGCCGAAGTTTCGACGGCACCGGACGGGCCATTCCCGCTGTCTCCCTGAATGGTTGTTTATTCTGTCACGTTTGCATGAATGATTCGGGAGACAGGCGCAGGAATGCGTAATAGTTTTTTTTATTAAGCCCAAATTACGGCGTGCCGTGTATAGGCACGGGGACGAAGACCAAACAAACACGTAACAAAACATAGGGTAGAAACCCAAAACAAAAGAGCGAGGAGTACAATGGCACGAAAGCCAAAACACACAGCACAGGTACTCACACGCACCAACGGACATTGTAACAATAAACGACAGCCCAATGGAAACCAAAGGGCACACTTATACAAGTACTAATCAGTGGAGAATAGGGGACAGGTGTGCGTAATGAAAGTTCCGGAGGGATCCGTGCCAATATTCAATGTCTGCTTTTTTTATTTTGTGTGGGGGACAGAGATGAGGTTGTCATTCAAAAATCATGTTAAACACTATTATTGGAATGAGTCCATGCAACTTATTATGTGACTTGTTAACCTGTTTGGCGTGCAAGCCCGACGTCGGTACATTTATAACAACAGCCACTTCAAGTGCAGGGCGCGAAATTCAAAATATATATTTTTTAAATATTTAACTTTCACACATTAACAAGTCCAATACAGCATATGAAAGGTACACATCTCGTGAATCCAGCCAACATGTCCGATTTTTAAAATGTTTTACAGGGAAGACAAAATATGTAAATCTATTAGCTAACCACGTTAGCAAAAGACTCTACTTTATTACTCCATCAGTTTTTGACTCCATCAGTAGCTATCACAAATTCGGCAAAAACAGGTATAAATAGCCACTAACCAAGAAACAACCTCATCAGATGACAGTCTGATAACATATTTATTGTATAGCATATGTTTTTTTCGAAAAATGTGCATATTTCAGGTATAAATCATCAATCAATCAAGTTTATTTTATATAGCCCTTCGTACATCAGCTAATATCTCGAAGTGCTGTACAGAGACCCAGCCTAAAACCCCAAACAGCTAGAATGCAGGTGTAGAAGCACGGTGGCTAGGAAAAACTCCCTAGAAAGGCCAAAACCTAGGAAGAAACCTAGAGAGGAACCAGGCTATGAGGGGTGGCCAGTCCTCTTCTGGCTGTGCTGGGTGGAGATTATAACAGAACTATGCCAAGATGTTCAAAAATGTTCATAAGTGACAAGCATGGTCAAATAATAATCATGAATAATATTCAGTTGGCTTTTCATAGCCGATCATTAAGAGTTGAAAAACAACAGGTCTGGGACAGGTGGCGGTTCCATAACCGCAGGCAGAACAGCTGAAACCGGAACAGCAGCAAGGCCATGCGGACTGGGGACAGCAAGGAGCCACCACGCCCGGCAGTCCCGACGTATGGTCCCAGGGCTCAGGTCCTCCAAGAGAAAGAAAGAGAGAAGGAGAAAATTAGAGAGAGCCAAGATTTTCAAAATGTTCATAAATGACAAGCATGGTCAAATAATAATCAGGAATAAATCTGTTGGCTTTTCATAGCCGATCATTAAGAGTTGAAAACAGCAGGTCTGGGACAGGTAGGGGTTCCGTAACGCAGGCAGAACCGTTGAAACTGGAATAGCAGCATGGCCAGGCGGACTGGGGGCAGCAGGGAGTCGTCATGCCCGGTAGTCCTGACGTATGGTCCTAGGGCTCAGGTTCTCAGAGAGAGAAAGAAAGAGAGAACGAGAGAATTAGAGAAAGCATACTTAAATTCACACAGGACACTGGATAAGACAGGAGAAGTACTCCAGGTATAACCAACTGACCCTAGCCCCCCGACACAAACTACTGCAGCATAAATACTGGAGGCTGAGACAGGAGCGGTCAGGAGACACTGTGGCCCCATCCGAAGATACCCCCGGACAGGGCCAAATAGGAAGGATATAACCCCACCCACTCTGCCAAAGCACAGCCCCCACACCACTGGAGGGATATCTTCAACCACCAATTTATAATCCTGAGACAAGGCCGAGTATAGCCAACAAAGATCTCCACCACAGCACAAACCAAGGGGGGGGGGCGCCAACCCAAATCGCCAAATCATACGCCAAACGCCAAATCATAATGCCAAATCATAGTTTACATTGCAGCTACAGTCAGAAATTGCACCGAAAGCAGACAGAAACATTACAGACACCAACGCCAAATAACTAAATACTCATCATAAAACATTTCTGAAAAATACATAGTGTACAGCAATTGAAAGACAGGCATCTTGTGATTCCAGACAATATTTCCGATTTATCAAGTGTTTTACAGCGAAAACACAATATAGAGTTATATTAGCGTAGCCACAATAGCCAGAAACACTTGGGCGCCGACGACCAGTTCACATGCACGACAGATATTAGAAATAGCATCATAAAATGTTTCTTACTTTTGGTGATCTTCCGTCAGAAGGTGTCCTTTGTCCAGAACAGTCGTTGTTTGGATCTGGAACGGCAAATTTCCCTCTTGATTTAGCATGGGCACTTGCCAAGTGGCACGGATCTCTCCAACGTCAACAAAGTCAGAGAACGGAACACGGCAAAACTCCCGAAGAAATTTCAATAATCTGATTAAACTAAATTGAAAAAACATACTTTACGATGATATGGTCACATGTATCAAATAAAATCTAAACCGGAGATGTTAGTCGTCCATAACGACAGCTAAACAGAAGGCAAATCCATGTCCTCTTTCGCGCGCTCCAGAAACAGGAAATGGACGGTCACGTCATACAAAGAGCTTTAATTCCACCTCAGACCAAGATAGACACGAAATTTCTTCTCTCACCGCCTCTTGACAACCAGGGGAAGGTGTATGAAGTGTACGTAGACTCTTACGTTCATTGCCCATGTATAGGCATGAAGTTGAACAGAGCATCAATTTCTGACATTCCATTTCCTGGTCAGGGAATGTGCTGCAGAAGGAGTTCTGTTTCACTCAGAGAAATAATTCAAACGGTTTTAGAAACTAGAGAGTGTTTTCTATCCAATAGTAATAATAATATGCATATTGTACGAGCAAGAATTGAGTACGAGGCCGTTTGAAATGGGCACGATTTAACTGGCTACTCAATACTGCCCCTTGCAGCCATAAGAAGTTAAGCACATTTTTACTCCAGAATGTATTTCGTTTTTGAATATTTATTGACTCAAGACATTTCAGCTTTCCGTTTTTAATTAATTTGTAAGAATTTCAACAATAAAAAATAGACTATGACATTATGGGGTTTTGTGTGTAGGCCAGTGACAAAGAATCTAAGTTGAATCCATTTTGAATTCAGACTTTAACACAACAAAATGTGGAAAAAAATCAAGGTGTGTGAATACTTTCTGAAGGCACTGTATTTACTGCTGTAACAAGATCAGAGTATTCTCTAGGGGTTATTTTGTCCCCTTCCAAATTTAGCTTCTAAGAGAGAGTTAGCTCTATTATCGAAATGAAATTCAAATTCAAAACTTTACTCCCGAGAGACTCTTAGGGCCCTGGTGAGACAAGATCACCAAGTGGTTCATTCAGTACTGCTCATTGGAATATACATTTTACCTCTGCATAATGTTCTGCTGCATGGAGAAAAGGATGTCCCATTTACCTTTTCTTCCTCCAAATCAGATCACGAGACACAAGCGCAGTAATTTGAACCGCTCCCTGAGTAGCCAGTCGTTATGTACAGTATGAAAGCATTAAAGAATATTTGCTATCCATGACATTTCTGAGATGAACAATTCTGTATTTTCCCCCTCTTTTGTTCTGCTCCAGCCTTCACCCCACAGGGAGCTGCTCTTTGGTGTTCCTCCCTCCCCAGATTGAACCTGTAATCCATGAAATAGCTGCTCTACAAGCCCAGCCAGAAGGAGTGTTCATATCTTTCTCGCCTAGCACAGATCATATACATTTACTTTCACACTTAGGGTCCCCTTCTTTTCTTGGCTTAGATATGTATTTTGAAAATGCCTTTTTTATTCCTGCTCATTTAAATCCCGTCTACCCTGTATAAGTTTGGAACCATTTCAATTCATTTCAATTTGCACATAATTTTCCTCTCTCAACTGCTGCTGCTGCTGCATTCGCCTACTCTGCTCGAAGTGAGAGTCATTCTAGAAAGTACATTATACGCATTGCTTTCAGAAGGGAAAGGGAAAGCTATATTTTCACTCTATTACCATCCATGGTACATAAAGGGATTTTTTTAAACTGAAAAACTGTGTCCAAATTTTTTTCTCTCCTCCTGCTGTCTTGACGTAGACTCTCATATGGCGAGCTGTCAGAGCAGGCTGTTGCGGTAATGCCTTGGTTTTTTGGGGATCCTAGTGAGTGGATAACAATGTCTCCCTTGGTGTTGTGCTCATCTGATTCCATCAGGAAGAGAAGAAAAGCAGCACCGTGGCATCTTGGGAATATGGCGCCTGGAAATGGTAATTTGCCAGCTTGCTGAAATCCCTGGGAGAGCAAAGGAAGATGAAGAGTAGACAGATTTCAGTTGCTTTATTTATTACATTTGATAACCGGTACAGGCCTCCAGAGAGAGAAAAACATTCAGCTGTGTGGGGTTTGGAGGGATGGAAGGAAGGAAGGAAGGAAGGAAGGAAGGAAGGAAGGAAGGAAGGAAGGACGGACGGAGGGAGTGAAGCAGAGAGCCGTCAAAGAAAGCTTTCCAATCATTCAGTCACTCGGATGGTTAGGTATCATTGGGTCCAATGCTAGCTACCTTTTATTTACTTGCTATCATTTCCCTACCATAAACAGATTATTAAAAGTGTTTGACATTTTGGTTTTCCTGCAGACATATTCATAAATACATCACAATTCCAAATAATAGTTACATAGTTTGCCGGGAGGATATTGGGTGAGAACCCGTGACTTTAAGGAAGGCACATATTTTATAGGATAATTGAATTTGTGAATCAAATTTTTGCAGTAGTAGCAGTAGCTTTTGGAGCAGTGAGTCAATATTGAAAATTGTCTTGCTGGCCGAGGTTCAGAAACAGCAGCCCTGTACTCCCATGTATACGAATGTAAGGTACATCTGATAACATGGTGACTGTGACTAAGTCATCCTTACCTGGCCTTTTGTCAAAGAGGATTTAGGTTATTTAGATTTGCTCATACTCACTGCAGGGGTTTGAAAATGACAGAGACCACCTCCACTCACCTCAATTTAAGGTGGAACACCTAACCTGATGTTCTTACCTCCTTTCAATAGGTTGCCTTTTAATGTAGAACAAATACTGTATGTTGTTTTTTCCATCACTTTGTCCATAAAACCTCTAATGTCCTCACAGTCTGTTGTAGAGGACTCCTTTGGGATGCTTTACAGAATTCAGAGACACACAGAGAGAGGAAAACGGGCTTCACAGGAGCCCCTACTTGAAAGGTATCACTTTCCAATCTGCCTGTCTCTCCCTGCCCTGGCATCTCATTTGTTCTGTGTGTTGATGTGCATCGGGATAGCAGGGCAAGGGGATAGTCTCCAGGGACAAGTTGCTAAGGAAAGTTACCTTAGGAGATAAGATAGAATAGAATAGGGAAAAAATATAAAAAAATTCTGAGCCTCAGGTCTTTGTGTTTCTACTCGGACCAAAAGCACAGTTTAGCAGCAGTATAGCTGCAGCAGCAGCCTTCGGTAACTTGACTGGGAAGCTAGAGGTCCTTGAATGGGATGTCTTTGAATAGTTGGGTCTTTGAATGTGATTCTCTTTGAATGAGAGCTCTTTGTGATTCTTCCTCGGCTCCAGTGGTATCGTCAGTTAGTGCTGGCTCTGTGCTCTGTGCTGCGGTAGTAGCGACTCAGACTAAGCTAGACTATTCTCCTGATGGTTCTTGTTTATGGGTAGCGAATAGGAGCTCCTTCATGGTGAAAATGTTCATTAGGTAAGGTGTCAGTTTTTAATCTGTGACTAAAACACTTTCATTCGCACAGTCATGAACGCTTTAGAGGGCCTGAGAAATTAAATGTTCCCTGAAACGGTCACAAAAGACTTGAGCTAAAGGGCTTTATGCCCAAAGGACATAGTGTGGCAACTGAAACTAACACAATCGATTACGACTGTGTATAAACACGGGGAAATGGGCAGTCACAGTGGTAACTATATGACACACCACACCTAGAAGCTGTAATAATGCAAGTCCTCACATATAGGTTGGTCTAAACTTAATCCCTGTCGATTCAGTTTTGAGCCACCTAATTCTTCAAAATATAGAAGCCTGTATAGTTACTGTATATATTTTTGTAATTAACGAATCACATTTTAATCCGCAGTGCATGACAATTCAATTTGTTGATTGCATTTTTCCCTCCTCTCGTCTGTTTGGGAACGAGGAAGGGAGAAAAAAAGTCATGTTGAATGTATTAATTCAACATGATGAATCCTGTATTCAACTCACTGGAGTGAATAATTAAAATTAGCTGATAAAACTTTTAGCAAAATTACTTTGCAGAAATTGCTGAACAGATGTGTCATTTTAATGAAAATCCACAGCCAAGCTCCTTTTCCCCACGGCACATAGTTAATTTGGTGGTAAATGCACTCGGAGCCATCTCTGAAAAAGGGGAAGAGAGGGAGAAGGAGCAACTTGTCACACTTAGTAACTTGATTTTTTCCCCCCTGCACACGCGAACAGCTATCTACAGTAATTCATGGCACTCCATTGTTGCGGCAAGTCCCAAAGAGGACTTATTAAAATGCAATAATCTCCCAATTTAAACCGAAACAATAACCATTAGAATTCCCGCGGATCTAAAACCGAGCGTAAGCCCCCATCTGCTGTGAATGATTAGAGCCTTGACGAGGGAATTTAATTTGCAACATTCAAAGACTAAAATCGGAGCAGATCTCTCCTCCGAGGCTCTTTCTCACCCTCTTTCTCACTTGCCTCCCTCTTTATTTATTTATATTTATTTAGCTGCCAGATCCTTCACTCTTGAGACTTGGCATAAAATGCTTTCATGCAAGTTAACCAAGGATCTGTATTGTAATTGTATGACCCTGTGTGGATGTTTCTTCTTATGTACCAAGATCAGCATCACAGCTTGTAGCATTGGAGAGCATCAATTGGGTCAAGCCTCAATATTTATTTTACAATCAGCTCTACCATGCACCTGTCACATTTGCTATTTTACAGTAGGCCTATAGTACAACTACTATGTTGATTACATTTTAGTTATATCTTGAACAGTTTTCACCCAGCCAAATCACTATCAGTGGGAAATAACAAAAGTGCAATGCATACTGTATTAGTCTTACTGTAGTCCCCCTTAACTGAATCCCACCACTGTCGGTCTCTATCTATAGTTGTTGCTGTTGTAATAACCAAGGCCTAAAAGAGTAAAGGTTACCATGTATTCTGGGGATCTTTGGGCCTGGTGGTTTATTGGCTGGTTTGAGCTCTTTCGCGGTTTCTTCTCTCTACATCCAGTTCTGTTTGTGTGGCCGCATTCTGACAACCAGCATTGTTTATTTCTGGTTGGTGAAAATAATCAAAAATGGCTGTTTCACTCTTAGCAAAATGCTAGGGTTTTAATCAGCCCCAGTAGTGAGAGGGAGAAAGGCTGAGCTATGAAGCAACAATGCTCTGAGATGTTTCTCTGGCCCTATGGGGAATGCTTAATGCATAAAAGGGTCAGAGCTTCATAATGTTCATTTAAGATTCAGGCTTTTGCTGTAGGAAACAATCCATCATTTTAAAGAATGGCCCCAAAGTACCTGGCTAAGAAAAAAAAAGTTTGTGTCAAGGAAGCAACCTTTTGGCCTTGGCTACTATCTTTTGGAGAAGGTAGAGAGAAAGAAAGAGAGAATACCCACATGAAAAAATACTATAGTTTACTACAGTGTTTTTGCAGATAGAGTACTTTAGTATTTACTACAGTGTTTTGCTTTTGCAGATATTATTGCAGTATACTATATTATTTACACTTGACTATAGTATAAATACTGTTGTGTTACTATAGTAATAAAAATAGAGAGTATATTCTATAGTAATTAATGTAGTGTTTTTTGCGGGAATTACTGCAGTTTGTACTATAGTGTTTTTGTTTTATTATCTTTGACATAGAATTGGGTGCTTTCTCCAACTTCTTAAGGCTAGGCATCCCGCTAGTGGGACACGTGCTGACAACATCCGGTGAAATTGGAGGGCGTGCAATTCAAATAAATAATCGTAATATTAAACATTTATGAACATACAAGTATCTTATATCGTTTAACTTCTCTAGGGTAGGGGGCAGCATTCGGAATTTTGGATGAAATGCATGCCCAAATTAAACAGCCTGTTTCTTGGGCCCAGAAGATATGATATGCATATAACTGGTAGATCTGGATAGAAAACACTCTAACGTTTCCAAAACTGTTAGAATAGTGTCTGTGAGTTTAACAGAACTGATTTGGCAGGCGAAAACCTGAGAAAGATCAATGCCATTACAGTATCCCTTGACTTAGGACTCAACTTGCAGTTTCTATGCCTTCCACTAGATGTCAACAGTCTTTAGAATGTGTGTCTTGTATTCCGAAAAATTAGGAAGTAAGAGCAGTTTGAATGAGTGGACCCTAAAGTATCACAGAGCTTTTTCCTGCGCAAGACCGAGAGAGTGCGTTTCTTGTTTAAATTTTATATTGACAACGTTATTGTCTGGTTGAAATAGTATCGATTATTTAGGCTAAAAACAACCTGAGGTTTGAATATAAACATAGTTTGACATGTTTCTATGAACTTTACGGATTTTTTGGTCTTCCTGTTTTGACTGCGTTTCAGCCTGTGAATTACTGAAGAAAACGCGCGAACAAAACAGAGGTATTTGGGTATAAAGAGACTTTATCGAACAAGAGGAACATTTATTGAGTAAATGAATGTCTGCTGAGTGCAACCATATGAATATCATCAAAGGTAAGGGATTAATTTTATCTCTATTTTTAAATTATGTAACTGTTCAATCTGGCTGGCTACTGTTTGTAATGATTTGTCTTGTGGGCTATGTTCTCATAATCGCAATGTATGCTTTCGCCGTAAAACATTTATAAAATCTGACACCGTGGGTGGATTCACAAGAAGTTCATCTTTAAACCTATGTAAAATATGTTTTGTTTTCTGAATTTTTATAATGAGTATTTCTGTATTTGAATTTGATGCCCAGCAGTTTCACTGGCTGTTGAAGTGGTGGGACGCTACCGTCTCACGTGCCCAAGAGAGGTTAAAAGCTTAAATTCTTGTTAATCAACTGCATTGTCCGATTTACAATAGGCTTTACAGCGAAAGCATACCATGTGATTGTTTGAGCCAGGCACCCCACATTAATATATTTTTCAACCAGCACAGGCTTCATAAAATCACAAATAGCGATTAAATAAATCACTTACTTTTGAAAATCTTCCTCTGTTTGCAATCCCAAGGGTCCCAGCTACAACATGAATGGTCGTTTTGTTAGATAAAATCCTTCTTTATATCCCAAAAAGTCTGTTTAGTTGGCACCATCGATTTCAGTAATCCACTCGTTCAACTTGCAGACAAAGGAGTCCAAAAAGTCACCGCTAAACTTTGTTCAAACAAGTCAAACGACTTTTCTATTTAATCCTCAGGTATCCTAAAATGTAAATAAACTATATTTATTTATTTCATGCGGAAAGAAGTATGTTCAATAGAAAAGTAAAATTATTAAGCGTGCGTCCTCTTCGTGGCGCACCGACAGACTGATATTGTATGTTAACTTCTTATAGCTGCAGCCCGACGCCGGTACACTTTTGACAACAGCCAGCTCAAGTGGAGGGCGCGAAATTCAAAATCTATATTTTTTTTTAATATTTAACTTTCACACATTAACTAACTGTGATGTAAACATATTTGTGCACAACATTTGAGAGATAATATCTCTTCCCTCTGCTCAAACCTTCTCCAACCTATCTCCTGATTCTGCCTCCTCAACCCTCCTCTCCTCCCTTTCTGCATCCTTTGACTCTCTATGTCCCCTATCCTCCAGGCCGGCTCGGTCCTCCCCTCCTGCTCCGTGGCTCGACGACTCATTGCGAGCTCACAGAACAGGGCTCCGGGCAGCCGAGCGGAAATGGAGGAAAACTCGCCTCCCTGCGGACCTGGCATCCTTTCACTCCCTCCTCTCTACATTCTCCTCTTCTGTCTCTGCTGCTAAAGCCAATTTCTACCACTCTAAATTCCAAGCATCTGCCTCTAACCCTAGGAAGCTCTTTGCCACCTTCTCCTCCCTCCTGAATCCTCCTCCCCCTCCTCCCCCCTCCTCCCTCTCTGCTGATGACTTCGTCAACCATTTTGAAAAGAAGGTCGACGACATCCGATCCTCGTTTGCTAAGTCAAACGACACCGCTGGTTCTGCTCACACTGCCCTACCCTGTGCTTTGACCTCTTTCTCCCCTCTCTCTCCAGATGAAATCTCGCGTCTTGTGACGGCCGGCCGCCCAACAACCTGCCCGCTTGACCCTATCCCCTCCTCTCTTCTCCAGACCATTTCCGGAGACCTTCTCCCTTACCTCATCTCGCTCATCAACTCATCCTTGACCGCTGGCTACGTCCCTTCCGTCTTCAAGAGAGCGAGAGTTGCACCCCTTCTGAAAAAACCTACACTCGATCCCTCCGATGTCAACAACTACAGACCAGTATCCCTTCTTTCTTTTCTCTCCAAAACTCTTGAACGTGCCGTCCTTGGCCAGCTCTCCTGCTATCTCTCTCAGAATGACCTTCTTGATCCAAATCAGTCAGGTTTCAAGACTAGTCATTCAACTGAGACTGCTCTTCTCTGTGTCACGGAGGCGCTCCGCACTGCTAAAGCTAACTCTCTCTCCTCTGCTCTCATTCTTCTAGACCTATCGGCTGCCTTTGATATTGTGAACCATCAGATCCTCCTCTCCACCCTCTCCGAGCTGGGCATCTCCGGCGCGGCCCACGCTTGGATTGCATCCTACCTGACAGGTCGCTCCTACCAGGTGGCGTGGCGAGAATCTGTCTCCGCACCACGTGCTCTCACCACTGGTGTCCCCCAGGGCTCTGTTCTAGGCCCTCTCCTATTCTCGCTATACACCAAGTCACTTGGCTCTGTCATATCCTCACATGGTCTCTCCTATCATTGCTATGCAGACGACACACAATTAATCTTCTCCTTTCCCCCCTCTGATAACCAGGTGGTGAATCGCATCTCTGCATGTCTGGCAGACATATCAGTGTGGATGACGGATCACCACCTCAAGCTGAACCTCGGCAAGACGGAGCTGCTCTTCCTCCCGGGGAAGGACTGCCCGTTCCATGATCTCGCCATCACGGTTGACAACTCCATTGTGTCCTCCTCCCAGAGTGCTAAGAACCTTGGCGTGATCCTGGACAACACCCTGTCGTTCTCAACTAACATCAAGGCGGTGACCCGTTCCTGTAGGTTCATGCTCTACAACATTCGCAGAGTACGACCCTGCCTCACGCAGGAAGCGGCGCAGGTCCTAATCCAGGCACTTGTCATCTCCCGTCTGGATTACTGCAACTCGCTGTTGGCTGGGCTCCCTGCCTGTGCCATTAAACCCCTACAACTCATCCAGAACGCCGCAGCCCGTCTGGTGTTCAACTTTCCCAAGTTCTCTCACGTCACCCCGCTCCTCCGCTCTCTCCACTGGCTTCCAGTTGAAGCTCGCATCCGCTACAAGACCATGGTGTTTGCCTACGGAGCTGTGAGGGAAACGGCACCTCCGTACCTTCAGGCTCTGATCAGGCCCTACACCCAAACAAGGGCACTGCGTTCATCCACCTCTGGCCTGCTCGCCTCCCTACCTCTGAGGAAGTACAGTTCCCGCTCAGCCCAGTCAAAACTGTTCGCTGCTCTGGCACCCCAATGGTGGAACAAACTCCCTCACGACGCCAGGTCAGCGGAGTCAATCACCACCTTCCGGAGACACCTGAAACCCCACCTCTTTAAGGAATACCTAGGATAGGATAAAGTAATCCTTCTAACCCCCCCCCCCCCCCTTAAAAGAGTTAGATGCACTATTGTAAAGTGGTTGTTCCACTGGATATCATAAGGTGAATGCACCAATTTGTAAGTCGCTCTGGATAAGAGCGTCTGCTAAATGACTTAAATGTAATGTAAATGTAATAATACTCTATGTACAAAAATGTCAAATTCTTGCTCGTTTTTTTAATAAACAAGCCTGAAACAATGAACAAAGACTGTTGGTATCTAGTGGAAGCCATAGGAATTGCAATCTGGGAGCTGGAATTACATAGATCCCATAGTCTTCCATTATAAGAGCCTGGGAGCTCAAAAGAAAACATTCAGGTTGGTTTGTCTTTGGATTTTTGCCTGCCATATCAATTGTGTTATAGTCTCATACATTATTTTAACATTTCTACAAACAAAGTGTTCTCTATCCAATGCTACCATTTATTTGCATTTCCTGGCTTCTGGGCCTGAGTAACAGGCAGTTTACTTTGGGCACGTCAGTCAGGCGGAAATTCTGAAAAAAGGACCCTAGCCTGAAGAAGATTTAATTAAGGAAACCTACTGGAAAAATACTAAAAGAGCACATTTTCCATAACCTGTAGGTAGGTAGGACTGGAGTCTGAACGGATAGTTCAGAGCTTCTGCTCTTTTCGATAACCTGTAGAGAACACAATATACTGTATGGTCTATACTTGGCAGGTCGGTTTCTCACTCACGGGTGGAACAAATTGGGATATGGGGAGGGGAATGGGTGGGGTATATACAAATGAAATACTATAGTATTACTATATTTAAAAAACTGTAGTGTTTTTGCAGATACACTGTAGTGTTTTTGCAGGCATTGTAGTATGTACTGCAGTATTCTACAGTATACTAAAAAATGCCATAGTAAGTACAACAGATGATTGAGGGATACTACAGTGTGTCGTATAGTATTCTACAGTATACTACACTTTACTACATAATTCTATACTAAGTACTGTAGTATTCTATAGTAAACTGTAGCATTTATTCATGTCGTAGGGAGTAGTTAATTAAGTTTAGCACTTAAAAGAGAGTGTCCCTGTTCCCCAGCTCCTCCTCTTCTCCCTCTCCGGTCGTCTACTTCCTACCATAATGAGTTCCACAGCAGACTGAGATCAGTATTCTGCTACTGAGGCAACAGACAGAGGCTTCCTTCCTTCCAGAATATCACTAACCAGGGCCTGCAGACAAATAGACAGCACAAATTAGCAGCTATGAAATAGAGGGTCTGGTTTCTTCTTTTACACTGTGCATTGTGGGCTCTTTGGCTCAGCATAGCCTTGTATGGCTCCCAACCCTAATTTTCTATGTATGTACAAGTCCAGTTTGTGCAATTGTAATGTCGTACTTGTATAACAAACTGTGAAATTGAGTGTGAAGCAATGTTGGACTCAACAGGAGCTGAGAGTTATCATTACCCCTGTGGTGTAACAACACTTTGAAAGCATATCTATTCTCTTCATTGACTGTCTTTCACAACATCACAATGATAAAGTAACACTTCTTCTCAACAGCTAAAATAGAAGCCTACATATTTCAGCATGTTCAGCAATTGAACAGTTCTTTCCTTCGCTCAGTTCCATTTCAATTGTTGGACTTAAAAGCCGGCAACATGCTCTCGGAACTTGATGATGGTCCCTGCACAGGAGCTGAGTGTCATCCCTCTTGTCGGAGCAGATAGCATTGACGGTGCTTTATCACTTCAAATGGCTCCTTTTTTTATTTATTTTTTATTAATTTTATCCCATTTTCTCCCCAATTTTCGTGGTATCCAATCGCTAGTAATTACTATCTTGTCTCATCGCTACAACTCCCGTACGGGCTCGGGAGAGACGAAGGTCGAAAGCCATGCGTCCTCCGAAGCACAACCCAACCTAGCCGCACTGCTTCTTTAACACAGCGCGCCTCCAACCCGGAAGCCAGCCGCACCAATGTGTCGGAGGAAACACCGTGTACCTGTCCCCCTTGGTTAGCGCGCACTGCGCCCGGCCCGCCACAGGAGTCGCTGGAGCGCGATGAGACAAGGATATCCCTACCGGCCAAACCCACCCTAACCCGGACGACGCTAGCCCAATTGTGCGTCGCCCCACGGACCTCCCGGTCGCGGCCGGCTGCGACAGAGCCTGGGCGCGAACCCAGAGACTCTGGTGGCGCCCTAGACCACTGCGCCACCCGGGAGGCCCTCAAATGGCTCCTTGAGAAGGGGAGCAGCTAGCTACAACACATCGGCAAGCTAAAACGTAGCAGGTGTAAATGCTAAATATATATTTAAAAGTGCCTTACTCTGCAAGTTTACTGTATTCCCGCAGGTTTCTCTCGTCCCTGCTACTGATCTCTCTGCTTGATATCATCCATTTATGGCTCTGAGTGTGCCCGGCTGCCAAGCAGAGCACCTCCTAATTCTCTGTGTCTCTGGTTAGCCAGGCGCCCCTGAGACTTCTGATAATGAGCTCGGAGGTTAAAACAGAACAGTGGAGTGCCGGTCCCTGAAGGTGCCGTTGAGTTATGGATGGGGCCAGAGATCCAGGGGGTCCCCAGAGACCCAGTTAGGGCAAACCTTTTGGCGGAGCAGCAGCATATTACTCCCACAATTTGAAAGGGAAGCCGCCATGGCATTTTGAAACATGGACTAATTGCCATGGAATAGAGGAAGACTTCTGAAGGAAAGACGATTTGTTAGGATTTTTCTCCCAGCAAAATGCCTTTTTAAGACTGTAAAAGCGAGCATGGAATTCAGATGTTAATGAAATAGATCGTATGTGTTTAATGATTGCGTAGTACTTAGGTTAGGTTATTTTTAATCGTTCATCCATTGGGGTTAAATTGATACACGACGGGATACATGTTTGCATACTTGTTTTGCATCATAAGTAACATAGTTATACATAAAACCTGGACTCGTATGGATGCTTACAAGTAACATAGTCATACATAAAACCTGGACTCGTATGGATGCTTACAAGTAACATAGTCATACATAAAACCTGGACTCGTATGGATGCTTACAAGTAACATAGTTATACATAAAACCTGGACTCGTATGTATGCTTACAAGTAACATAGTCATACATAAAACCTGGACTCGTATGGATGCTTACAAGTAACATAGTTATACATAAAACCTGGACTCGTATGGATGCTTACAAGTAACATAGTCATACATAAAACCTGGACTCGTATGGATGCTTACAAGTAACATAGTTATACATAAAACCTGGACTCGTATGGATGCTTACAAGTAACATAGTCATACATAAAACCTGGACTCGTATGGATGCTTACAAGTAACATAGTCATACATAAAACCTGGACTCGTATGGATGCTTACAAGTAACATAGTTATACATAAAACCTGGACTCGTATGGATGCTTACAAGTAACATTGTTATACATAAAACCTGGACTCGTATGGATGCTTACAAGTAACATAGTTATACATAAAACCTGGACTCGTATGGATGCTTACAAGTAACATAGTTATACATAAAACCTGGACTCGTATGGATGCTTACAAGTAACATAGTTATACATAAAACCTGGACTCGTATGGATGCTTACAAGTAACATAGTCATACATAAAACCTGGACTCGTATGGATGCTTACAAGTAACATAGTCATACATAAAACCTGGACTCGTATGGATGCTTACAAGTAACATAGTTATACATAAAACCTGGACTCGTATGGATGCTTACAAGTAACATTGTTATACATAAAACCTGGACTCGTATGGATGCTTACAAGTAACATAGTCATACATAAAACCTGGACTCGTATGGATGCTTACAAGTAACATAGTTATACATAAAACCTGGACTCGTATGGATGCTTTCAAGAATTGAAATGAAGATTTAAATGAATGTCTAGGAAAATTGTCACTTGCAGCCATCTAAAATTATAACAATATGTTTGAAACGGTCAATTACAGATGCATCAAATTAAATCCTCTCTGCCGCCAGGAATTCAATTATAAAGCAAAAAGCAAACACAAGCATCTTGAGCTTAATCAAATCATCAACACAAACCAATCACTTCCCTCCTTCATTCAACAGTTATATACTGTTGTCCCCGGCTCGACTAATGACTTATTTGATTTAAAAAGCCTCTAATGAATACATCCTCAAGTAGCTTGTTTTCTAACAAAGACGATGAAAGAGAGATAAAAAAACACAACACATCAAACTTCTCTCCTCATTCGCCAACCTGCCATTTGGTCTAAGGGTGTGACAGTGATCTGGTTTGGCAGAGCTGATATGGTTTGTCAATGCAGATTTTTCCCCCATGTGTGTTGTGTCAGTCTCTGACATTGTGGTAGACTCTCCGTGTCACCGTGGAAGGCTTTGATTGGTTGCGACATCACGTTTATGTCACAAGTGGTAACAACTGCCAAGGTGGTGGTGAAGGTGGGGCTAGGGTCAGGCAGTATAACTGTATTGTCTACAGAGTCACATGGTGTTGGGAAGGGAGCTGGTGGTGAAATAGACCACTAAACAGATTACAGTGGCTGTGTCAAGAGACCTCCATGACTTGGCGCCCAATTATAACCAGATTTAAATTCTGAGCTCAATAGCTGTTTCGGGTCACACGGCTGCATTTCTAGATCCATGTACACTTGCCCATGACCTACATAGATAACTGTTAGTACATACTTTTATCGATTGGGAAATTTTATTTAACAATGAATTGTTTTGTATTGCATTGTGAACGTACACAGTATTCTCAGAGAAGGATGTGCATGAGACTCCAGTAAATAGCCTCCATTTGAACTACGACATACACTATTATTTTCAAAGAAACAGAACAGAGAAAGACAATCTCCATTTTATTCTCTGTATTTTCCAGTCAATTTCCCAGCTAGATAAAAGGACATTGAGACCTCAAGGTTATAGATGCTGTGCGTTTTGAATGAGCTACTATTTAATTACAGCACTGACTATTCCCTGGCGTGATAAAGTAACATAATTGGACTGAACACTGGCAATATAGAACTAATTCCACATGTGCAGCCGTAATAACAGTCCTGTTAAATCATTTCCCTCCAAATGTGAATTCCCCTTCATTTATTGTTCGGCTTGCAGCTTGACAGCAAAACACTTTTCTTTTTAAACTGATGCAACCACTGGGAGGTCAAGTTAATTGTTTTCATAATTACTTTTCATGTTCTTACTGAAATAATGACCCAGCGTTTACACTTGTAAACCAACAAGACACAAATAGTAGATGGATTTTTGAAGATGGGATGTTTCAGAGAATATTTTAAAAAATCGGAAAATGTGTCCATGTGAATTTGATAGAAAACATGGTTACCTAAATATTACACCCTTTTCTTTGATGAATAATTCCTTTTGAATAATGCTTTCTCTTTTAACGCTCTTCCTTCAAATTCCACTCACATTTTCTCTGGTAACACTTTGTTTGGATAGTCCATCTGTAGATGCTCTACAGACTGTCAGTAACATTTCAACTATCTACTAACCCTAACCTTAACCCTTATCCTCACCCTAAACTTAACCCTTACCCTAACCCTTATTCTAAACCTAACCCTATGTCACGGCTGTCGTCCTCCTCTTCTGATGAGGAGAAACGAGAAGGATCGGAGGACCAATATGCAGCGTGGTATGTGTTCATCTTGATTTTAATAGACAGAGAACACTTAAGAAGGAAAGAAATTCCACAATTTAACTTTTAACAAAGCACACCTGTTAATTGAAATGCATTCCAGGTCACTACCTCATGATGCTGGTTGAGAGAATGGCAAGAGTGTGTAAAGCTGTCATCAAGGCAAGGGGTGGCTACTTTGAAGAATCTCAAATATAAAATATATTTTAATTTGTTTAACACATTTCTGGTTACTACATGTTCCATATGTGTTATTCCATAGTTTTGAAGTCTTCACTATTATTCTTCAATGTAAAAAATAGTAAAAAAATAAAGAAGAACCCTGGAATGAGTAGGTGTGTCCAAACGTTTGACTGGTACTGTAGGTGCTGCTGTTCAACTAGTCTTGAAAGAGAATTTATTTGGATTGTTCGAATTGTCCATCTGTCAATACATCTGTCAATACTCTACAGATGGTCATACTATCAACAAACTCTCTGTTGATAAGCAACTGATTGCTAAGGTTACACTTGGGGTTAGGGTGTCACGCCCTGACCATAGGTTGCTTTGTATGTTTTATGTTTTGTTTGGTCAGGGTGTGATCTGAGTGGGCATTCTATGTTGTATGTCTGGTTTGTCTATTTCTATGTGTTTGGCCTAATATGGTTCTCAATCAGAGGCAGGTGTTTTGCGTTGCCTCTGATTGGGAACCATATTTAGGTAGCCTGTTTTGTGTTGTGGGTTGTGGGTGATTGTCTATGTGTAGTGTTTAGTGTCAGCACTATTTGTTATTTAGCTTCACGGTCGTCGTTTATTGTTTTTGTATTAGTTTCATTAACTTCTTTGGGCTGCAAGCCCGAGGTCGGTACACTTATGACAACAGCCAGCTCAAGTGCAGGAGGCGGAATTCAAAATATATTTTTTAGAAATATTTAACTTTCACACATTAACAAGTCCAATACAGCAAATGAAAGATAAACATCTTGTGAATCCAGCCAACATGTCCAATTTTTTAAATGTTTTACAGAGAAAACACCACGTATATTTATGTTAGCTCACCACCAAATACAAAAAAGGACAGACATTTTTCACAGCACAGGTAGCATGCACAAAACCAACCTAACTAACCAAGAACCAACCAAACTAACCAAGAAACAACTTCATCAGATGACAGTCTTATAACATGTTATACAATAAATCTATGTTTTGTTTGAAAAATGAGCATATTTGAGGTATAAATCAGTTGTACATTGCAGCTACCATCACAGCTACCGTCAGAAATACCACTGAAGCAGCCAGAGTAATTACAGACACCAACGTGGAATATCTAAATACTCATCATAAAACATTTCTGAAAAATCGATGGTGTACAGCAAATGAAAGACAAGCATCTTGTGAATCCAGCCAATATTTTCCGATTTCTTAAGTGTTTTACAGCGAAAACACAATATAGCATTATATTAGCTTACCACAATAGCCAGAAACACAAGCCATTTACCAGCAGCAAAAGTTAGCGATCGTAACAAACCAGCAAAAGATATATAATTTTTGACTAACCTTGATAAGGACAGTCCTATAACATCAGGTTATACATACACTTATGTTTTGTTCGAAAATGTGCATATTTAGAGCTGAAATCAGTGGTTATACATTGTGCTAACGTAGCATCTTTTTCCCACAACGTCCGGATATTTTTCTGACACTCACATATTCTGACCAAATAACTATTCATAAACATTACTAAAAAATACATGTTGTATAGGAAATGATAGATACACTAGTTCTTAATGCAATCGCCGTGTTAGAATTCAAAAAATAACTTCATTACGACATGCAGTTTACGTTATGGCGAGAGCGTGCCCAAAATCTGGGCGCAAACTACTAGTTCACATGTTCGACAGATATATGAAATAGCATCATAAAATGGGTCCTACTTTTGATGATCTTCCATCAGAATGTTGTACAAGGGGTCCTTTGTCGGGAACAATATTTGTTTGGTTTTAGTCCTCTTCTCCAGTCAATTAGCACGGAAAGCTAGCAAAGTGGCGCGAAGCTCTCCTTCGTGAACAAACGCAGACAAAGCAACACGCCTAACGTCCCGAAAAAATGTCAATAATCTAATAAAACTATATTGAAAAAACATACTTTACGATGATATTGTCACATGTATCAAATAAAATCAAAGCCGGAGATATTAGTCGTCTATAACGACAGCTTTACAGAAGGCAATACCAGGTCCCTTCTCGCGTGTTCCAGAAAACAGGAAATTGGGGTCACGTCATGCCAAGAGCTTTTATTTGACCTCAGATCATGTTATACACTCCATTTCTTCTCTCACCGCCTGTTGACATCTAGTGGAAGGCGTATGAAGTGCATGTATACTAATAAATATCAAGCACATTTATAGGCATGCCCTAGAACAGAGCATCGATTTCAGATTGTCCACTTCCTGTCAGGAAGTTTGCTGCAAAATTAGTTATGTTTTACTCACAGATATAATTCAAACGGTTTTAGAAACTAGAGAGTGTGTTCTATCCAATAGTAATAATAATATGCATATTGTACGAGCAAGAATTGAGTACGAGGCCGTTTGAAATGGGCACCTTTTATCCAGGCTACTCAATACTGCCCCTGCAGCCCAAAGAGGATAATGCATTTGAGCCAATCAGTTGTGTTGTGACAAGGTAGGGGGGTATACAGAAGATAGCCCTATTTGGTAAAAGACCAAGTCCATTTTATGACAAGAACAGCTCAAATAAGCAAAGATAAATGACAGTCCATCATTACTTTAAGACATGAATGTCAGTCAATGAGGAAAAATCTCTCATGAGGACCACCACAGGAAAGGAAGACCCAGAGTTACCTCTGCTGCAGAGGATATGTTTATTATAGTTACCAGCCTCCGAAATTGCAGCCCAAAAAAAATGCTTCACAGAATTCAAGTAACAGACATATCTCAACATCAGCTGTTCAGAGGAGACTGCGTGAATCAGGCCTTCATGGTCGAATTGCTGCAAAGAAACCACTACTAAAGTACACCAGCAAGAATAAGAGACTTGCTTGGTCCAAGAAACACAAGCAATTTACATTAGACCAGTGGAAATATGTCCTATGGTCTGATGAGTCCAAATTTTTGATTTTTGGTTCCAACCGTCGTGTCGGTGAACGAATGATCTTTGCATGTGTGGTTCCCACCGTCAAGCATGGAGGAGGAGGTGTGATGGTGTGGGGGTGCTTTGCTGGTGACACTGTCAATTATTTATTTAGAATTCAAGGCACACTTAACCAGCATGGCTACCACAGCATTCTGCAGTGATACGGGGTGGGTCTATTGTTTGTTTTTCAACAGTACAATAATCCAACACACCTCCAGGCTGTGTAAGGGTTATTTTACCAAGAAGGAGAGTGGTGTAGTGCTGCATCAGATGACCTGGCCTCCACAATCAGCCAACCTCAACCCAGTTGAGATGGTTTGGGATTAGTTGGACCGCAGAGTGAAGGAAAAGTAGCCAACAAGTGCTCAGCATATGTGGGAACTCCTTCAAGACTGTTGGAAAAGCATTCCAGGTGAAGCTGGTTGAGAGAATGCCAAGAGTGTGCAAAGCTGTCATCAAGGCAAAGGGTGGCTACTTTTGAAGAATCTACAATGTAGAAAATAGTACAAATTTAAAAAAAACTTGGATGTGTAGGTGTACCCAAACTTTTGACTGGTACTGTAAATTAGAAGGTTCGTTATAATGAATTACTCAACTTCACTATTGCCATTTCTACACGTTGCTCTCTCCAGTTAAAAATGTAAACCACCTGACTGTCTTAACTCCATTTTGTGTCGAAACAGGGAAGTGTTCCATTGGCCTCTCTGGAGGTACTGTAATGTAGTGAATAACCATTATGCCATGCCCTAACAAGACTAATCATCTATTGTGGATGTCCGACGGTAACGGGGCCTTCCTCTGATTAATTGCAACGCAGCGCAAGCTGCTCTTATAACCTATTAGAGCACCAGGAAATGAAAGGCGGTAAAACTAACTGGCCAAATTAGCGGTGGGCTGGAAGCCAGGATGATGCTAAAAGAACTCCTGCAGAAAGAAAGAGCTGTGCATCAGCATTTATTAGCAGCCAGTGATTCAACCACGTAGTGTACAGTAAAGGTCCTCCTCAACACACACTGTATATTTAGTTCAACAACTGTTGCTTTTCCAGGTTAACAATTACCAGCTCCTGTTTTTTCTTTATTGTCCAGGTGCGTGACATGTTTTGATGAATGTCTCATGCATTTGACGTCTTTATCATGGGAAACCGCAGATGGAATGTGTCGTTACTCAGAGTTCCAATAGATTAGCCAGCTTCCCTTACCAACTGAATAATCAGTTTTAGAATCATAGAAATGTGTCTACTTGTGCATGTGTGTGTGCGTGTGCGTGCGTGTGTGTGTGTGTGTGCGTGTGTGTGTGCTTGAATGAGGACCTATGATGAAATATGCCATGGAACTTCCTTTACGTTCATGTTGTATGCCTCACGCAGATGGTAACATGTAGCCATGGTCAATTAGCCTGCCGCTAGCCTAGCGTTAGCTCACCCCTCATTGGTTCCTATGACTCAGTCCAGCACTGAACACATTACACTTGACACCTCATTCTGAGCACATCATTCTCAGCTTGGTTAGGTTGCGCTCCCCCACCCAAAACGTATCAGAGAACCAAAATTAATGTGATTATTCAAGTGTATATTCACCTTTATATGAAAGCCATGTCAACTATAGGCATGTGAAGCATACTCTACAGAAATGCACATTTGCTGTATTACTGGAATATGTACAAACAATAAAGAAGAACAGGCATGTTATTGCTTTCCTTTCCAGAAACTAGATGTATAAATCCATTACTCATTCGAGTGTGATCTCAGTGAAGTGAGTGTTTATTCATGCATGTATTGGCAGTCGAAATAACAGAATGTGGTGTTGAAAAAGGTGTTGAAAATTATACTTTTAAAGTATTACAGAGGCCTTTTCACAGTGAGTTGGCTTCAGCACATTGTAAAATAAATGTGAAATGAAGAGAGGCAAGTAGTGAAAAAAAATCTTGACCTGAATTTTGTTGGTTTGGTGACAATGAGGAAGATAAGTGGTTGTGACAGCTGTGAGTGATGTTCCGTCACGGGCCTGTGAGCTGCTCTGCGGCTAAATTGACACCGTTGTCAAACACACTTTCCACATTGCCCTGACCTCCCGTGAACCCTCTAATACGCCAAATGGGAACCCTAATTCTTCGTTAACTCAGAGGAAAAAGGAGATTTGGTCATGTAATGTTCTCCTTGGTGCCCATTTGAAAGATTCCAATAACCAAGCGTTTACAGTTGAGTAGGCAGGAATTGCTTTTTTCTCCCTCTCCTCTCCCTTTCTCCTCCTCTCACTCTCTCCTTTTACAACCTTGACATGGTGGCTGTGAAACCTAGTGACGCTTAAAGCCAGACTTATTGCTGTGGTTATCTTTAATGACTTTTAACTGTATTGTCCACGTTAATAAGTTGCTGGGTTATCAATTCCCCTAATTAGGCATTGAGGTCCCCTAAGAAATGTACTATTAAAGAGCAGAAAGATGAGGCGAGAGAACACGCAAGATGCTGCCTGCCTGGTAGACAAGAGGTGTGGGGGGGGGGGGGGGGGGGGGGGGGGGTACGGGCCCTGGGCCCGGGGAAAGCAGAGGAAAGGAGGGTAGCTGTAAAGCTAAAAGTCAAAGACTTTCTCCTGTCTGAGAAGATTAGCCATTAATTCACCACACACCTGCCTCCCCTCCATCCACCCCAATACTCCTTTCTCTCTTCCCAATCTGAAAATGACTGTTTCACTTCCATATTAAAGCTGTGAGTGTCTGTGTGCAGGGTAGTGGTAATGGCTGGTGGGGTGGGGAGTGGGGAGCAGAGCAGTAATGGGACGTGAACACTGCTGAGGTGTGAAATACGATCAGGAGTTACTGTCACAGGGCACTGATGTGCATATCTCACCCTGACATGTCCAGGCCGTATCCCTCCACACAGAGCCAAGCCCAGGCCATTTGGGTTAGCTTTCTGTGCTGTTCCAGAGGTGCTCAGACCAGCCGCCGACTGAAGTGGACTCTTATTAGGAAATGGCCGCCTACCTTTTGTTTCTGTCACTTCACAGATCCAGGTCAAATGTCAGGGCAGGCATTGCAGCCGTGTATGCAAGGCTTATATTAACACACCTCTCTGTGTACTGTAGATGTATGCAGGTTGTCAACAAACCAAACGGTACAGTGGCAACAGCACACATTCTCAAGTAATGACATTCCAAACATTTTATATTTGCTTGGTAAATATTGATCATGTTAATGATGATTTAAACAGAAACGCATCCAACTCTTGAGTCCAAGGAAGTTGTTTTTATATTATTTACTTGGTGGCTTTTCTACTTTATATGCCAGAGGAGCACACTGTATGTGCTACACACATGCTGGCCTTTGCAGCCTTTCCCATCACATGACTCCAATTCACCCATAAATTAGTGGAGACTTAGCAAGGAGGTCAATCGGCCAGGACAAAGTGTTTGTATCTTGCACCAGCAAGAGGTCAAACCGTTGGAGACTTCAAATAAATTATAAATTATCCAGCGAGCAGCATACGGAATTACACACCATTCCTGGAAAAATATGTCTGCCCCATTTTCTGTGTGTGCATGTGTGTGCTTGTGCATGTGCGTGTGGTCGTACGTGTGAAAATAGAGATTAGCTGTAAATGCCCCCCTGATTTATTTGCACTGCGGCCCCACCAGCCACGGTGAGCCACCCACAAATGTATTGCCAAACGTCACTTTTACATGATGGGTTTGTAACAAATATCCGCTGCATATTGTTAAATTAATCTTCCATTTAATATTAATGGAGTTAGACTCCCCAGGTTCCATGTAATTTGGTGTTCACGGAAGAGAGACGTGGTGTGAATACAGAATGAGCCTGGGCCAAACGGCCTAATCTTCCATCACCTTGAACCTGCGTGGAGAGGACGCCTCATCCACCAGCAGCTAATGAGATTGTGTTCACTTCCCGAGAGAGCGAGAGAGAGAAAGAAAGAAAGAGAGAGAGAGAGAGAGGGTGAGACAGGGATAGAGAAAGATGGAGGGAAAGAGGATTGATGGATAAAGGCACACTGAGATGGAAAAGCAAGAGGAGAGGGAGATGAAGTTAGGGAATGATGGTAGAGAGGCGAGGGAGGAAGGGAGAGCTGGTGCTCATAGAAGCCTGAAGTTTTCCAGTATGGCTGTTCTTTCTTCAACAGTATCTCATTTGATAGGACATGGATAATGTATGTATGAGAGATCCAGGGCATGGTGAGATTAAATGAATTCTGGATAATTATTTCCAGATCCCAGGCCCTGACAGAAAGACAGCGTGAGGACATATTTCACAGTTAAGGATGCACCGTTCAATGGGGAGTCTTTCCTTCTATAATTCATTGTGATCAGAGCCAGGAGCACTTTGTTAAACACTGCAGGTTTCCCAGTGGAAGCCATGCAGGCCATGTTATTGACACTGACTGCAGCAGTAGGGGATAAAACTAACATGGTGGTCAGACAGAGACATGATGTACTGTACATTTCTGCGGGTGCATTTATGTGGAGATGTGACAATCCAAAGACATGTTATATCATTATTTGATATGCACATACACTCAGTATACCAAAAATTAGGAACACCTTCCTAATATTGAGTTGCAGCAGCAGCAGCAGCAGCAGCAGCCCCCCCCCCCCCCCCCCCCCCTCCCTTTTGCCCTCAGAACAGCCTGAATTTGTCAGGGAATGGACTCTACAAGGTGTCGAAAGCGTTCCACAGGGATGCTAGCCCGTGTTGACTCCAAAGTTTCTCACAGTTGTGTCAAATTGGCTGGATTACCTTTGGTTGGTGGACTATTCCTGATCCACACAGGAAACTGTTGAGCCTGACAAACCCAGCAGTGTTGCAGTTCTTGACACAAACTGGTGCACCTGGCACCTACTACCGTACCCCATTCACCCTCTGAATGGCACACATACACAATCCATGTCTCAATTGTCTCAAGGCCTAAAAATCCTTCTTTAACCTCTCCTCCCCTTTATCTACATGGATTCAAGTGATAAGGGATCATAGCTTTCACCTGGTCAGTCTATTTCATGGAAAGATCAGGTGTTCATAATCAATCAAACAATCAATCAAGTTTATTTTATATAGCCCTTCGTACATCAGCTAATATCTCGAAGTGCTGTACAGAAACCCAGCCTAAAACCCCAAACAGCAAGCAATGCAGGTGTAGAAGCACGGAGAGGGGTGTGTTACTACAGAGGGCTGAGGGGTTAGCCGGCTGGGATGTGCCCCTCTTAGCATGAGCTAATATTGCCACAGACAGCTAGCGTCCGATATGAACAGTGTTAGAGTGCCTTGCTACCTGTCTTCCTCCCCGGGGTCGTATTGATGGCTGCTCGCGTCCCATAATGTTTTGTATAGTTAGTGTGTGTTGTGAAAAATATGGACATATCAGAAATCTGTGTTATAGGGATTAATGCAGTTCTTGGATTTGCTTATTTGTTTTACATAAGGTTCCCACACACAGACACACCTATATTAATCCATAGTGTAACACAGTGCTGTGTTAACTGTATAAACAATGCCCTCCAGCAGCTCAGATCTGTAGCTGCAGTACATTGAGCCAGCTCATAAATGATATTATGATATGATATACTGTATTGTCCCCGTATGAAATTTGACTTGAACAATTAAAGAGTGCTGCTGCTTCTACATAAATACATAGAATAACACCCCATCATACACACCACTCCCCATCATACACACCACTCCCCATCATACACACCACTCCCCATCATACACACCACTCCCCATCATACACACCCCTCCCCATCATACACACCCCTCCCCATCATACACACCACTCCCCATCATACACACCACTCCCCATCATACACACCCCTCCCCATCATACTCACCCCTCCCCATCATACACACCCCTCCCCATCATACACACCCCTCCCCATCATACACACCCCTCCCCATCATACACACCCCTCCCCATCATACACACCCCTCTCCACCATACACACCCCTCTCCACCATACACACCCCTCTCCACCATACACACCCCTCCCCACCATACACACCCCTCCCCACCATACACACCCCTCCCCATCATACAAACCCCTCCCCATCATACAAACCCCTCCCCACCATACACACCCCTCCCCACCATACACACCACTCCCCATCATACACACCCCTCCCCATCATACTCACCCCTCCCCATCATACACACCCCTCCCCATCATACACACCCCTCCCCATCATACACACCCCTCCCCATCATACACACCCCTCTCCACCATACACACCCCTCCCCACCATACACACCCCTCCCCATCATACAAACCCCTCCCCACCATACACACCCCTCCCCACCATACACACCACTCCCCATCATACACACCCCTCCCCACCATACACACCCCTCCCCACCATACACACCCCTCCCCATCATACACACCACTCCCCATCATACACACCCCTCCCCATCATACACACCCCTCCCCATCATACACACCCCTCCCCATCATACACACCACTCCCCATCATACACACCCCTCCCCATCATACTCACCCCTCCCCACTATACACACCCATCCCCACCATACACACCCCTCCCCATCATACACACCCCTCCCCATCATACACACCCCTCCCCACCATACACACCACTCCCCACCATACACACCACTCCCCACCATACACACCACTCCCCACCATACACACCACTCCCCATCATACACACCCCTCCCCATCATACACACCCCTCCCCACCATACACACCCCTCCCCACCATACACACCCCTCCCCCCCATACACACCCCTCCCCATCATACACACCCCTCCCCACCATACACACCCCTCCACACCATACACAACCCTCCCCATCATACCCACCCCTCCCCATCATACCCACCCATCCCCATCAAACCCACCCCTCCCCATCATACACACCCTTTCTCACCTCCACAAAAGTTCATTAGTTCATGCCAGGCAATGCTGTGACTCAGGTGGGCGTTCCACATGACGTAAATAAACCTGTGCCAGCACTCGCAGCTCACATGTTTTGTCTTGGATGCATTTATTTGGGATGTGGAAGCTGCTCTCCAGGCCAACTAGGAGGATTAGGAGGAGTTTTGTACAGTAGACCTACTATAGTAAAGCACAGATCTGCTTTGTTGGGTTGTCTTAGGGTATGTAGTAGGATATATTCAAAATAGGCTGGGTGAATGTGTAGTTGTGGGTAATAATATGAATGTGTCTCATAGCATACCTACTGTAGATGAGCAGACATATTACTGTCAATTACATATTTTTTTTGTCTCAGGTATACTGATGTGAAGACAGCAATACTTGTATATATTATGTTTATTGAATTCCTTATTGCACATTAGTTAATTAATTTATTGATTCACTCTATTATTCACCCATTAACTCAATCGCCTATGCATTAGATTACATTCATAGTATTCTGTCCATTCATTCACTCATTCCACTAGGCTTTCATTCTTCCTGGCTATGTACATACTCATTTACTCACCCGCATTAATTCGTTCATTGATCCAGTCATCTCATTCTCCTCTTGCCCACTCATAATCAATGAGAGGTTCTGTTTCCCAGTGCTCTTTATAACCTAACCAGGGCACCTATGACACTCATTCTAATCCCTGAACAACTGAACAATCCCTGAACACCGTCTGTGTGAATGCATGGCCTTTATTGGCTAGCAGAAACGCTAGCTGTCTGTGGCAATATTAGCTCATGCTAAGAGTGGCACATCCCAGCCTGCTAACCCCTCAACCCTCTGTAGTAACACAGCAACTAATGGAACACAAGATGGCCACCGCTTGCTACTGTAGCTCTCTGTGTCTCCAGCTATGTATCCACCACTAGTGTTGTGTCAGTGTAAGCCTCCCCCTCCAGCAAACTGTGCTTCATTTAGATTTATGTCTGTCCGATATGAACAGTGTTAGAGTGCCTTGCTACCTGTCTTCCTCCCCGGGGTCGTATTGATGGCTGCTCGCGTCCGGCATTCACCCAGGGCCAGATTGATCAGCAAATAAGTTGTTGTCAACTGGCTTTAAAAAAGATTAAAGATTTTGCGCTTGTCTGTAAAAATGGATCTGGTGCGGTTGACTGTGATTATAAACTCCCTCTCCCTCCTCGCTCTCTCCCCGCTGGAGATGTATTGAGTGGGCCACGGGGTTATACAGTTCCAGCTGGCAACGTTTTTTTAATTACTTAAATCCGTTCGATCAAAGCTTTTCAGGCAATTATGTCAGCGCTTTCAAGACCCTAACATACAATAAACTGATTATTTTCTTTACGCATCAAACATCCTGCAGTCAGAGGATCAAATGAGGGTCAGTGATGATGGAGCTTACTGCGCCTGCGACGGTGTTCACTATTGAGTTTATGTGTGAATCAGACCTGGGTGCAAATAGTATTTGAAATTGTTTAATTGAGCTTGCCTTGCTCAATGGAACCAATGAAATAGTACCAAAAGTGCAAACCCACCAATCTAGCACATGGCAGACTCAAGCAAAATACAATTATTTAAATGATTTTGAATACAATTTAAACTCAGGTCTGAACAGAGCATTAACATATTGCATTACATTCTCAGGTGGTATTGGACGATACGGCCCTAGGTCATCAGGTCACAGTAAGGTCAGAGTATGTACATTAACACCACAGCCTTCACTTCCAACCATCTCTCACAGTTTCAAACCCACTAACACCAGCAGGAAAACACAGAGTGGTACAAAGGAAGTCTTTTAGGGAACAAACCAACATCCTCCCAGCTGCATTAAGTTGTTCCTGTGTCACTGAGCAGTTGAATGCTATGGAGGAAATGACACAATGTCTTTCCTCACGTGTTGCCAGTGCCGCTTGGGGACTGACACCCGGACTGAAACATTGGGACAGGATAATGATAGTAAAAATCTCTCCCAGAGGTTACAGGATATTGCTGTCTGTCACCATGTTGGTTCTTCTGGGTAGTGGCTCTGTCTGTGTGAGTTTGTTTGTGTTGTTAGTGTGTGTGTGTATTATTTTATAGATCACATTGTGTGTGTGCGTGTGTGTCTGTGTGTGTGTGTGTCGGGTCAGGCGCCAGGCTGTTGTGCATGTTTCGGCTGAGCTGAGGAGTGTTGTGTGTAGGCAGAAACAGAGAAGCCAGTGAAGAGTATAGCAGCTCTCCTCTGTGTGTGTGTGTGCACTGCAAGGGCCCAGGGGCCACAGCTAGCTTTGATGTTCTTCAAAGTGTCAAGATCAGATCGGGATGCAATGGGGGACTGCTCCCCATGGAAGACCAACTGCTCTAGAAAGCTTCTAACACATTGACTGTTGCATCCTACCATCTTTATTTGTCAATTAGGGTTTTGTTTACTCAAAGTTTGAAAGTTAAATAAGTAGAGGAGAGATGTCTGGGTTTGTGGTTTTCTCATACTTTCATATTGTGTATTTATGAAGTTCAATACCATCGGCTGCATGAAAGCAAATGCAGGGAGAAAGGGAATGCTAAATTATTGTCACACCCTATCAGGGCGAGGAGATATTGCAGTGCAATAACTAACCTGCCAAGGCCCATATTACTCACAGAACACTTAAAGTAGCTTAGTTCATTTTAATTAAAACATTTAATAAATTGCCGATTTCCGTTTAGTTTATTTATTCTCTTCTACATATTTCTGGTGTTGCGTGGAAAACCCATCACAATCTTAAGAGCATATATAGTGATCCATGGCGAATTTTGCAATAAGCTAGTGGTGTGTGGGGAGTCATCTAGAGCCATGTGGTGCTAACCGATACTGAATGCCTGGGCCTGGTGAGGTCACACTGAAAAGCCTGGAGTTTCATAAGAAGTTGAAAACTCACTGTGTTCACTGCCAAAGGCTTGTCTTAAAGTACCCGCTGACTTCCTGTACTGCTCGTCACACTGCGAGACCTGTGTACTGAGACAGGAGAAAGGAGCCCTCACGGGTGTGTGTGTGTGTGTGTGTGTGTGTGTGTGTGTGTGTGTGTGTGTGTGTGTGTGTGTGTGTGTGTGTGTGTGTGTGTGTGTGTGTGTGTGTGTGTGTGTGTGTGTGTGTTTGTGTTCCTTGTGAAGATCAATAGCGCTACAAGGCTGCGGCCTGCAGGTCCATATCACCTCTACCTCGCCCTGGGTATTAAAAGATATGGAAGGTAAATCCAAACAGAGGTGGAGCCCGGTGCACCAGGCAATTCTCCAGGCCTCCAGGCTCTGAGGCTCACAGCTCAGCCTGCCAGCTTTGTAATACAGAGAGATTACAACACTCAGTAAACTCTGAGCGTACGTCTTCTATCTATCTCTCCTGACGAGATGGGATGGAGCACAGCACACGGCACTATATCAACCTTGGGGTTATGGCTGTGAGGAGAGACAAAGATCAGCCTTCTAAGAGCCTTTACTAACCCCTGGAGAAGAGAGGAGTTACTACCCAGCGTTTATCACATGCCATGGGAAAGGCCTTACCTGTTGAACCAAACACAAGTCCTCTCTGTCATCTTAGACTAAGTCCTCTCTGTCATCTTAGATTTTTATACTCTCTGTGGCTCTTTTTTTAGTATGGATTGAGTGATTTTGTGTAGTAAGTGGAGGCTGGCGCAAGATTGCTAGGCCAAGTAGAGTATTTGTGTTTTAAAGCAGCTTATAGAAAGAGCTGAAATAAGGACTTGAAAATCTATTTATTCTGTTTAGCACCGTGTCCGACATGCAGAATAGAAACCAATTGGCTTTACTTGAACAAACTGTGATAACTCGAGCGTTGCAGATACATTACTAAACCTTATGCTTGTTTTTTCCATTTGGGGTTGTTTTACTTTTTCTTTATTTTTTCAAAGAAATAAGTCATAACGCTTAGAACATTTGATATGTCAGGTTTTGCTTTAAAATATCTTCCAAGAGTCTTTTGAAAATCCAATAGAATGCTCAAGCATGTCCAGAGAGTTAAAGCTGAAAACTACTAACTAGCTCCATCAGTTCATATTTTTGGGTAGCATTGGGTGTGCAGTAGGATTTTACAGTATAGTGTCTTAGGTTTTAATGTCTCCACACATACTGTAGTGTATTACAGAGCACCATCAAAGGACTGTGTGATATATTCAGTGGATACCTGCAGGAGACATGAGCCTAGGAACTACGCCAGCATCCAGGGCTCCCTCCTATTAGCCGTCTGGCCAGGTCACAATACACACACATACACACATACCGAGCACACACACACTCCGAGCACACACGCACACACCGAGCCCCTGGCCCTAGCATCACCTCTCAAACACCCGCTCACCAAAATGGCACCCCCTGAGGACTTCCTGGCCATGATGTGCCAAGGCTCGGTGGCATTGATACCTCAACCCGCCCCCTCCAACCCCTGCCCCCTGTCCCACATCTCCATATATGGCTTCCTCAGGGGTGTTTGTAAGTGGTAGATTGGCAGCACATTGCTCATTTCAAAGGGAAGGCTTCTGTGAAGTTGCCAAGTCTGTCCTGACAAATGAAAATACTACATTTTTTTATGGATGCAAAAGCCTGTGGAAATGTCACCCACATGCCGTCCACATTCAGTACTCTTGTTATTTTATTGCTTACGGATGCCATTTCAATTAATGTTTATGCGTTTGAGCCGCATGTAGCGCAAACAGCCAAAAACAAAGAATATCAAATCAAAATGAAGAGCTCTGATGAGTAAGGTTGATTCATAAATTATAAGAAAAGTGCTGACTCCAAAAATGTATTTTAGCGAAGATTTTAATAAATGGCCTGAACTGTGACTCATATCTCCCATCATTCATCCTGCCGTGCTCTAGCAGAAATCATGCTTCACATTAGAACCGCTGGGATTTCTATATTAGTTTCAGCTGCAGCGTAAAAAAGCGCTTCTAGGATGCTCGACAGACTGACACTGCGGAATATTTCCACTAGCTGTGGGGGTAGGATTGCAACACCTACTCAGTGAACACAGCACACATGACATTACCAAGTTCCCTCACTCTTTCTTTTTCTCTCATTCTCTCATTTCTCTCTCCTTTCCAGTCTTCCAAGTCTTAAATCTTGTGTTGTAATGGCCGGTTTAATGAGAGGTTCTAATGGGAGTTTCCAAAAGGCTAAGTAGAGATTCTGATTTTGAAATGTGGACTTAATAGTGGAAGCCCCTCTCTGCCAGAAATTGATTTTCCCTGGTGGCCCGATGGTGAAGTAGTTTTAAGCTGCTACTCACAGTGTGTCCAAGTCTTTGTTCTCTTTCTTTCTCTCTCCCTCTCTCCCTCCCTCCCTCTCTCCCTCTATCCCTCCCTCTCTCCCTCTCTCTCTCCCTCCCTCTCCCTCTCTCTCTCTCTCTCTCTCTCTTTCTCTCGCTCTCTCCCACTCTCTCTCTCTCTCTCTCCCACTATCTCTTTCCCTTTCTTTCTTTCTCTCTCTCTCTCTCTCGCTCTCTTTCATTTGGAAATAATAATCAAACCTCCTCACATTCGCTGGTCATAACCAAGGTCATAGACACACAGCTTTTCTCTGATTTCTTACCCAAGCCTTGGCATTGCACTTGGCCAGAAGACATTTAGATATTTTAATAAAAGTTTCTCTGTTATGTGATATTTTGTGGCATCTACCATTCATTGTGTGACAGGGCTTCAAAATACTTATGGTTACCAATACAGTTGCAAAAAAATATTAAAGTGAGTGTGGCCTTGAACACATGCTAGACATGAACTCCCCAAGGAGAAAGTGGGTATTGTGTTGCGTGGTGTGAACAACTGTCTCCTCAACTTACATCTGGATCAAAAGAAAGACGAGAGCGGACCTTGAAACATTTATGACTTGTGACGGAGCTGACATCCCAGGTCTGGAGCGTTCAGTCAGAGGGGACCCGTCCAGTCCTGAGAGGGTCATCGACAGGGCCAGGATCAAGATAGGCCTGGAGCCTCTGTGGTTTCCTTTAATTTATGCCTTTTATCACTGACACGTGCATGTGTTCACTGGAAAACACTGCTATCCCCTAGGTGAATAGCTGGCGGGTGATAAATAGCTCCTGCTTTCCACTCCATTTGGTCTGAGGCAGCCAACACCCCCAACCGCCCCCCTTCCTCCTCCTCCTATCCACATCCCCTCTCGCTGCTTCCTCTTCAGGCACTGACCTTTGGGATGCTGTCTTTCCCGTCTCCCTAGCCGGGGGCCTCCTGGGAGCTGTAATGGACTCAGCGTTAATTGCCTATTGAAGGACAGAAGCAGTTCCTCGCAGCCTGATTGCAGACTCCCCTGAGAGTACAGCTGTCCGTTTCTGTGACTGTTGCTCTAATGCACACACAAGGTCCATCCGGAAAATTCACTCAGCATGCACTCACACGCACGAACACGCATACTCACACAAGGAAGCCACACACACACGTACGCTAATGCACACAGTCCATTTCTTCACATACATACACACAACATATTGACTCTCCTGCTCCTCTGCTTTTATAATGGGAATATTTTCATTTTCATTATTCAAAAGATTCCATCAAACACACATATCCAAAAGTTGTATAAGACTCTGTCCAGACGTATTTTTGGTGAGGACTCTATCTGTCTTGCCCTGGCTTAGCCGTGCGTCTGTCAGACAGACAGCAGAAAGCAGCAGACAGATTGGTCATAATGTGCTCATGCTTTGTGGTTTCCTGTGCTGTCCCTGCTCTGGGCTCTGTGGTACTCTGGAGCCTTCAGCCACCAGTTAGGGTTCACATAAACACCACCTATCCCAGTAGCCTGGGTGTCATGCTAATTTAGACAGATATCCCATGGAGCGCAGCCAGGGAGGAGAGATTTATCGAGAGCTTCTATGGATTGTTTTTCTATGTTTTATTCCGAGGAATTGAGTTGGATGTGAGGCCAAACTCCGTTAGACCTCTGAGTCCTTCAGGGTCAGTGAATAATACTTGTGTTGTGTGTTGCCATTCCCATAGATAGCTACCCTCACACACACATACAGTAAAAAACAACAAGCATATGGAGAGAAATCCCTAGTATATTGTGCCTAGTGTGTGTAGCATATCATTTTATTCCAGTACCGTATATAGTACCAGTCAAATGTTTTGACACACCTACTCATTCAAGGGTTTTTCTTTATATGTACTATTTTCTAGAATAATAGTGAAGACATCAAAACTATGAAATAATACATATGGAATCATGTAGTAACCAAAAAAGTGTTAAACAAATAAAAATATATTTTATATTTGAGATTCTTCAAAGTAGCCACCATTTGGCTTGATGACAGCTTTACACACTCTTGGCATTCTCTCAACCAGCTTCATGAAATAGTCACCTGGAATGCATTTCAATTAACAGGTGTGCCTTGTTAAAAGTTAATTTGTGGAATTTCTTTCCTTCTGCGTTTGAGCCAATCAGTTGTGTTTTGACAAGGTAGGGGTGGTATACAGAAGATAGCCCTACTTAGTAAAAGTCCAAAATATGGCAAGAGCAGCTCTAATAAGCAAAGAGAAACGACAGTCCATCATTACTTTAAGACATGAAGGTCAGTCAATGTGGAAAATTTTAAGGACTTTCAAGTTTCTTCAAATGCAGTCGCAAAAACCATCAAGCACTATAATGAAACTGTCTCTCATGAGGACCACCACAGGAAAGTAAGACCCAGATTTGTTTAACACTTTTTTGGTATTGATTCCATATGTGTTATTTCATAGTTTTGATGTCTTCACTATTATTCCAGAAAATAGTAAAAATAAAGAACAACCCTTGAATGAGTAGGTGTGTCCAAACTTTTGACTGGTACTATATATATATATAATGAGGAGCGGTGAGTAAGTGAAAGTGAACACTTCCCCCCCATCCCCTTCTCTCTACCTGAGAGAGAGCAGGCTGTGTGTGAATCGCCCATGGCTGGACCTTGATCACTCCTGGTTTGAAGTTGAAAGTCGGTCCGATTGCTCTGGGGGCAAAAGCAGGCGAGCATTTTCTGCCAGGTAGATAGGGCCTCTCTTTCTTTCAATGTGTGTTTACTTGCCTGAGCAGCGTTGTCATGGTGAGGCAGATTCAGACGATGAGCAGGGCCTAACCCAGACAGACCAGACTAGGAGATCTTAACATTTCAGTTAAATTCCTATTTACAGTAGACTCTATTGCATTTATTTCTATTGCAAATATCAACCTTGTCAACCATAAAAATTCGTTCACGGCAATTAAACTAATGATAATGCATATTTGGTTTGATACAGTAAATCTATCTGAGCATTATGACTTCATCTTCTTGTAGAGACCAATGAGAGCTGTGTGTTTGTATCTATTTATTTTATTTCACTCTATTGACAGTGGTATTCATCCCTCATTAATTCCTCATATCCATCCCAGTTTCCCTGTGTCTTTCCCAATGGCTTCCTCCACCACAGTCTCTCATCATCTCATACAGTTTCAGGCTAACAGTTTGGGGAGATATATTGTGACCGAGCACTGCCTCTAATGACGACTCGCCGAGCTGGAGCCAATCAGAGCAGTGATCTTTAATGTTTTTGAAATGCGTTTTGGTTAAGTGGACATGATAAATCATCTACCTTACACACAAGACTAATGCTGTGGAATTGAGCCTGTGATTCAATTACCTGCGGTCTGATGTGTGTGGTGTACTGTATGTGGGAGAGTATAGGGAGCTGTGACTGGGTCTACTGTGCTACTAACTACACAAAGCATGGAAGGATCTCTCGTTAGCGCCGTGAAGTCTCCTAGAGTTAAAAGATGAATCATTTCTCAGCTAGGCCTCTTGAGAAAAGTATGTTAAATGAACTGCAGTGCACACACTGAACAGTACCTCACACTTGTAGCTTGTTTAATAGCTAAGAGAATGTGATTGGGAATTCTCATAATATGTTGAGAGAGCAGATGTTTATTAGGTAACTGCAAGTGGCCTTTCTTATTGCTCTCCACTAACACTGTAACAGTAGGTGATGGTTGTCTTAAGGGTTTATCATAGTCCAAAACGTATAAACGAATGCACTGCAGTGTTTGTAGAATATTGGACTGTTGGCTTTCATACTTCTTGAATTCTCAGCGGAGCTCAAGCTATTTCTCCAACTGTCAACACATTCAAATGAATAGATGTGTTGGTATCTGAGATGCTTTGATTGGGAATTGTGGGGGGTACATGCTCGGACTGTGCGACTCGCCGAGCTGGAGCCAATCAGAGCGGTGATCTTTAATGTTTTTGAAATGCGTTTTGGTGAAGTGGACATGTGCGTTCCCTGCGGATGGTGTTCTAAGAGCTACGTAGCTATGTCACAATGAGACGCCGGACTATCGCGTTTCAGCGTCTGTAGACTATTATTTACACTTTAGACATATGGGGTTCAACTAATATCCCCCATGGGTTTCTATGCAGCGCAGAGTTGCAGTCTTGAGTCTTTTCCCGCAAAACTTTGGCTATAGGTCTCCATAGAGATGAGGTCAAATAACCGTTTCTTGTGAATTTCAAGAACTTTAGTTTGAGGCCTAAACCAACCATCTTAAAAATGAGGCCCTAATCTCTGGATTTCACATGTCTGGGCAGGAGCGCCTGGGAGCCAATCAGAATGAGTTTTTCCCAACAAAAGGGCTTTTTCAGTTTCATCAGTTGTCCGGGCGGAGTGGTTACACATGGTCTGCGGTTTTTAGTCCGGTTAGATGTACTGCCAAATTCTCTAAAACAATGTTGGAGGCGGCTTATGGTAGATAAATGTACATTACATTCTCTGGTAACAGCTCTGGTGGACATTCTTGGAGTCAGCATGCCAATTGCACGCTCCCTCAAAACTTGAGACTTCTGTGGCATTCTGTTCTGTGACAAATCTGCACATTTTAGAGTGGCCTTTTATTGTCCCCAGCACAAGGTGCACCTGTGTAATGATCATGCTGTTTAATCAGCTACTTGATATGCCACACCAGTCAGGTGGATGGATTATCTTGGCAAAAGAGAAATGCGCACTAATAGGGATGTAAACAAATTTGTACACAACATTTTAGAGAAATAAGCTTTTTGTGCGTATGGAACATTTCTGGGATCTTTTATTTAATCTCATGAAACATGGGACCAACACTTTACATGTTGCGTTTGTATTTTTGATCAGTATAATCTTAAATAATAATATGTAATTTAACAGCCACTTTCATACGGTAACACTTGCACACACCTTTTTGTATGTGTGACCACAGTGGGAATCGAACCTACGCCCCTTGCACCAGACAGACCCACTGGGTAAAAGTCTGCTTTGACTCTGAGCCCTGTAGTTTTTTATGAGTGGTCAGTTTGTTCCTTGACATTAGGTTTCACATTATTGCCTTACAGAGAGAATAATGTGCTCTATATGTTTAAAGACTCTTGATGATGTTTAAATGGCTGTTTTTGGTGTTTATCCTCCCCCTTGACAAGCAAGTGATGGTGCTAAAACATGGAAGTCCTGCTTGTGACACTGACTGGGAAATCTGCTCTGTTTCTACTAAGAAACAAACAATCACACCATCCAGAAAACCCAAAGAGCCATCTGCATCTCAATATCATTACAAGGATGAATGTGACTCACCACCTGGATTCGGTCTTATGTAGCAAAATTTGAAATTGGGTTTGTTACATTGGTAAAAAAATAGAGACTCAGAGCTACGAAATGGTATATCATACACTGCATTTTTGAGAAACAATGGGAAAGTAATTCTGCTTTGAAAGTTGATAAACTTGTAAACTCACTTTTGAGAAATGGGCCTTTGAATGTTTTAGTACCTACTGGAGAACTCTCCTTTGTCTACACCCATTCAGCATTGTTTACACCCTCTTAAGCCTTAGCCCCACCCATCTCTTTATGGTTTCACATGTGAGGTCATGTGCTAAACAGTGAGATGTGTAGTAAAGATTAAGACTAAAAGTGGTAGTAGCCTACAATAAGGTACAATTCCAGGTAGCAGAAAGTGTCCAGATAAAATTATGTAATAAATATTAGATGACGCTTACCCAGACACACTCGTCTAAATTGATGGGGCATGTGAAAGAAATGCTATAACCCCCAGCCACATCCAGTGGTGGAAAAAGTACTAAATGGTCATACTTGAGTAAAAGTAAAGATACCTTAATCGAAAATTACTGAAGTAAAAGTAAAGAGCGAAAAAGAGAGAGCGAAAAAGAAGAACAAATAAGAGCATGTAATTGGCTTCTCATTTACTGCATCCTCCAGACCTACATTTCCCCTCTTCTGCTCGACGAGGCACACTGCCATAACGTCTGCTGATCAGGAGATGCCGAGCAGGGGTTGGAGGAGTGAAAAGTTTTATCTTCAACCGGCATTACCACGCTTGTTTTCTTTCTAAACAACGAAGGCCACCCGTAATGATTGTAAGAAAGCTAATGGCAGGTTTCGGTAGGTGTGAATTGGTTTCTCTGGACTCCACACCCATAGGAAGGATAATGGAGCCATTCAGACCCTCTCTTCTCCAGAAGGGGCACCTTTTGTACCAGCACTCACATGCTCCTCCACAGGCTCCTGAAAGGAGACATTTTGTTCAATTTGTCTAAAAGCCACTGGCTTATGTGACAATTGAAAGACTTTGGCTGTTAAAGTTTCTTTAACCCGCTGACTACTGACTGGCTTTTGTTCTGCCCTGTGATCTGTCCATCATTTTTAGAAGGCACATACAAAGAGAAAGTGGGGATGAAAAATAGAGGAGGTGTATAAGGATGTGATACAGGGGCCTGGCTGGGGCTCCCGCATGCCTTCCAGCTCTCTGAAATGATTTGAATTCAGTAGAAGGCGTGAGAAATTGGATGAGTGGAGGAGTGGAGTCTGGTTTATGACTAGCCAGTCGCCAAGGCCAGTGTGGCCGTTTTCACACAAACATTGAATCATTGAATTATTCAACAGTACTAACTGACTAAACTCACTTCACTTGCTGGGGTGACTGACTGAAACCAGGGTTCCTCTGTTCTCTGTGGCAGATTGGGTTATTTATATAGTGTAGGCCCCTGCCATGTAGCCCTATACAATACATATGTATTATCCTTGACGCAAACAATTTTGATCTTAACTCTTTGGTGAGGTGTAGCTAGGTAATATGATTTGGTTTGGTCCTTTACTTATCTTACCCCTTTGGGTAATTTAATTGACACAATGGTATCTAAGTGTGTGGAGTAGGGATGTACAATGGTTGAATGTGATGCTATTCCTTGAGGTTTGTCCATTAAGGATTGTACCCTTTTTTTGCCTGTCGCTCAGGATCTGAAGCAAGGATATGCATATTATTGATACCTTTGAAGTTTGTGGAAATGTAAAATGAATGTAGGAGAATATAACACATATGATCTGGTTAAAGATAATACAAACAAAAAAATGTGAGTTTTTTTTAATTCTACATCATCTTTGAAATGCAAGAGAAAGGCCATACTTTCAGATAGAAATCTAGGTGTAATTTAGATTTTGGCCACCAGATGGCAGCAGTGTGTGTGCAGAGTTTCAGACTGATCCAGTGAAGAATTACATTACTGCACAATATTTTTGTTTCAAGAATGCCAGGAGTTTGCCCAAATGTGCCGAATTGGTCAATTGATACATTTTCAGGTATATAACTATAGAGAACATACAAAAATGCTATGTTAATAAAGAATTTCAGTTTACACACTCTCAGGAATGTCATACATGATGGATCATTAACTTATACACTAACTTTCACACATCTAGATGGCCGGGAGGGGTGGGTGTGGAGCCAGAGACAGCAGTGGGGTTCAAACTGTAGACCCCAGTTCCTAAATTTGAACATAAAAATTGATGTAATCAAACAAAACTATGCTACATTGAATCTCTGGGACCCTCAGGATGGCACATCAGAGCAAGATTACTGAATGTAAGTACATTATTTACCTTTAGAGGTGAATGTATCAAACCAGTTGCCGTGATAAATGTTTTTTGTTGTTGTGGACTCTCCTCAAACAATAGCATGGTATTTCCTCACTGTAATAGCTAATGTTAATTTGACACTGCAGTTAGATTAACAAGAATGGAAGCTTTCTGCCCGTATAAGACATGTCTATGTCCTGGAAAGTTGTCTGTTGTATACAACGTCATTCTAGTCACATTAGCACACATTAGCAATGGCCGTCCCGATTTAGGGACAATCTGGTGCCCGTAGAGGTTAATAACACTCTCCTCCTCAAAAAAGGAGGCAGCAATAAATCACAGTCAATACATGTCATATGGAGGTTCCCTGTGCATCCAACCATTCTGACATTAATATAACAGCCACACACACATACGGAATGTAAATCATCACTACATAGGGTTCTCTGCTTTTATTTGAATTATTAGTGAGTGAGGATGTAACTGTCCCTGATGCACATGCAAAACAAGAGATGCACAAAGAACTGCCAGCCAACTGGAAAAATGTATTATGTCTTTATTGAAATGAACACGGAATAGAGGAGCCACGATATCCCTTTAAACAATGTCAAGTGAGAGATTCCACAGCATATAGGTTTTACATGGCAGGTCCCAGCAGTGCTGGGAGAGAGAGGGAGTTTTGTATTAAAAAACCATGAACCGCTGCTATCTCTTCTTTAATCGTGCTCTGTGTGTATAAGTGTATTGTGCATTCGGAAAGTATTCAGACCCCTTGACTTTTTCAAACTTTTGTTACGTTACAGCCTTATTCTAAAATTGATTACATTGTTTTTTTCCCCTCATCAATCTACACACAATACCCCATAATGACAAAGCAAAAACAGGTTCTAAGAAATTTTGCCAATAAAAAAATATCACATTTACATAAGTATTCAGACCCTTTACTCAGTACTTTGTTGAAGCACCTTTGGCAGAGATTACAGCCTCGAGACTTCTTGGATATGACGCTACAAGCTTGGCACACCTTTATTTGGGGAGTTTCCCTCATTCTTCTCTGCAGATCCTCTCAAGCTCTGTCAGGTTGGATGGGGAGCGTCGCTGCACAGCTATTTTCAGGTCTCTCCAGAGATGTTTGATCGGGTTCAAGTCTGGACTCTGGCTGGGCTACTCAAGGACATTCAGAGACTTGTCCCGAAGCCACTCCTGCGTTGTCTTGGCTGTGTGCTTAGGGTCGTTGTCCTGTTGGAAGGTGAACCTTCACCCCAATCTGAGGTCCTGAGCGCTCTGGAGCAGGTTTTCATCAAGGATCTCTTTATATTTTGCTCCGAACATCTTTCCCTCGATCTTGACTAGTCTCCCCGTCCCTGCCACTGAAAAACATCCCCACAACATGATGCTGCCACCACCATGCTTCACCATAGGGATGGTGCTATATTTCCTCCAGACGTGATGCTTGGCATTCAGGCCAAAGAGTTTAATATTGGTTTCATCAGACAAGAGAATCTTGTTTGTTTCTCATGGTCTGAGAGTCTTTAGGTGCCTTTTGGCAAACTCCAAGCGGGTTGTCATGTGCCTTTTACTGAGGAGTGGCTTCCGTCTTGCCAGTCTACCATAAAGACCTGATTGGTGGAGTGCTGCAGAGATGGTTGTCCATCTGGAAGGTTCTCCCATCTCTGTTTTTTATTTGTAATAAATATTGTGTGTAGATTGATGATGATTTTTTTTATTAAATATATTTTAGAATAAGACTGTAACGTAACAAAATGTGGATAAAGTCAAGTGGCTGAATACTTTCCAAATGCAATGTATGTGTGTGCGTATCTGCTTGTTTTAAGTCAAGCATGAAACAGTTAAATCGCAGACCGAGGCAGGCCCCCGTGCCATTCATCTCAGGAGCAGAATTTTTCATGTGGTAATTAAAATGTGTAGGTCAAGTCTCCCATGACACCTATTTCTGCTAATACGGGGGGAAAACCTGTCGCATTCGTTAACTAGGCTCTTTTGCCCAGCCGAGGTTTAAAGGATGAAGGGTGACATTTTCTCCCATTTTCTAAATTAACGCGATTGATCTGCCTAACAAGAACAAAGTTAGGCTTCCAAATACCACATGATAAAAAGATTAAGCCTTTAAATGGCTTTCCAAATGCAATCTTTATTACTAGGCCTGGAGCGAAGGCATTGAACTTTCAATTAGAATTTCTAATAGGCTGTTGACTGGAATGTATAAAATGTTGCTATACAGCTAAATAGATTGTGAAAGGGTCTTCTTTCTGGGGCCAGGGTGTGTAACCTAGAAATTCCTCAGACCGAATGGCTGTATAGAAAAAACACGGTCGGCAGCCATGTTTTAGCGCACATGCCAAAGTCATTCCACGGAGGGCCGAGTGTCTGCGGATTTTTTCCCACCCTTGTACTTTACTGATGAATTAAAGTTCCTGATTAGTAAGGAACTCCCCTCACCTGGTTGTCTAGCTCTTATTTTAAAGGAAAACCAGCATACACATAGTATAAAGGATATATATTTATTGAGGCAAGCATGTGTTTTCTCTCAAGCCTGTACATATTCAGGTGGTTCTAATTGTGATTGTTAGAAGATGTGATAGCGTTACTTTAACCGGCATTATGTCGAGCCACCTTTGTAATCCATGGTAATTTCACCAAAGCCTTTTGATCCCTGTATCCTTTTTTGTGGTTAAGTGTTTTAATCTGTGTCAGTTTTAGTTATTACTTTCTCCTCTCCTTTTTTTCTTTCTTTCTGCCTTAGTTTCTTTGATGTCGTTCCAAGGCCTGGTTCTTTTGTTAGTCTTAATTTCCAAGTTTTTTAATTTCCAAGTTAAAAGACTGTTTCTAATTTTCAGTGAGTGATCTTAGCGTCTAAATCCAATGTAATTGTCTCTAATGCCGTATTAACTGTTGTCAAAATATTTTTGCGTTATGTCTTCCTAATTCAATCTGCTATTTCTAATGTCATGCTTGAAGGCAGTCAGGCCTGTTTTTGGTTTACTGTACTCTCTTTTTATCTCTCTCTCTCCGTCTTGCTCTGTCTCACTTTCTCTCTCTATCCCTCTGTCTCTCTCTCTCTTTCTCTCTCTCAGCCTTGATTCTCTCTGTCTCCATCATTCTCTCTTACCCTCTCTCACACACACTCTCTCTCTCTCTATCTGTAGGCGATTGTCAGCCTTCAGAGAGAGAGGCATCAGAATACAATTTGTCAGGACTCTAACAGCCCGTTCCATTCAGACTGTGGGGTTAGCGTTCTGTTTATGTTATACTGCATTCAAACTGAACAACATTACATCCCCCATCTGCCAATCTCCAGTAATCTTCTTTAATTGCGGTAATTAAACTATATTTACATGTGCAGAATACTTGTAATTTAGCAAATTGCACTCTCCTCTCTGCACATTTAATCAGCGCAGGGAGCTGCAGTGAGTGGAGAGGAATGGAGTGATTTCAGTCTTTTGATTTCAGTGGTGGGCTGTGTGTTTCTGACATGGTAAGTGGACCAGCGCCCGGGGGCTCGGTGAGGTTAGGAAAACAAGCCGGTGGAGAGGTATTGTCATTGGGCTCTGATTGCAGCTCATGTGCCTAATTACAGGGCTCCTTTGTGAAGCCTACCAAAGCGCAGTAGACACGTGTGTGTTAGTTGTGTGTGTGTGTGTGTGTGTGTGTGTGTGTGTGTGTGTGTAGCAAAGTTGTAAATTATAGGCAATTGAGGGACACAATTTTGTGTTTCACACTCTTAGACTACATTTTTGTTCTAGATACTTTTGCCGTTTACAGTTCTAGCAGTATAATCAGCAAGCTCTATTTTATCTTTAGCAGATTCGTCAATGAGGTATTTAGATCACCTGTGCTGTTTGACCAAGTGCAAGAAGTTAAAAGAGGGTATTAAATCCAGATCTGAGACTCTCAGCTATTGAAACAACTAATGTTGTAATGAAAACGTCATCCAGCCTGTTTGACAGTGGAATAACAGCATGACTCTCAGATTAATGGTATTAGCTAGGGATTAATATGGAATAGGGAATTTGTTAAGCAGCAGTTGCATGATATTAGTATTCCTAAATAGCTTTATGATACCCTAGTACTACATGATGGTGGAATAGTTGTATCTAAAGACGTCTGAACCCACTAAAGTCATTTTCTCATCTATTTCTATGGTGGTACAGTAAGTGTATCAAAGACGTCTACTCTGCACTTTTCTTCCCTCAGTTTTAGTCATTTGATAATTTACCCATCCTCTGAGGCCAGGCCACATTCTGTCATTTGGTGCAGTTGACTTGACTTTCATCCCCGTTGTTAGTGGCAATGACTAAGTCCAGGACATCAGACACACAGCCTGGCCCACAGCGCCATCATTTTAGTCAGAGGAGGAGGAGACACGAGTCCCCGCGTGGAGTGACTGGGTTTATCCTGTGTTGTTGTTCTAGAGTAGCTAGCTACCATTAGGCATGCCCCCCTGGGCTAATTACAGCCCTGTATCCCTGTGAAAGCCCCTATCAGGCCAGATGGAAGCTCTGTGGATGGAACAGCAGTGTGAGGTCAGAGGGTTCCTGCCCCCCTGGTGAGGCAGAGGTATAGGGAGACCTATAGGGTGACATGGCTGCTGAGGTAATTGGTGTGGTCATAGAAAGCTTCACCCCGCCTGGAGTGGCTTATTATCTCCTACATGCCTGTAACATTACATGGCATCAGACCAATGGTTGCGTGCCACATCATTGACTGTGCGGTCGGGCACCAGATTGCTTATGATGTGGTTAGCTGATACATAAAATACCTTTCCAGGCGTTGTAAGATCTGGCATGCGTCAGCAACGCTTGGGCAGAGGAACAGAATTTTTTATTTCACCTTTATTTAACCAGGTAGGCCAGTTGAGAACAAGTTCTCATTTACAACTGCGACCTGGCCAAGATAAAGCAAAGCAGTGCGACACAAACAACACATGGGATAAACAACTTACAGTCAATAACACAATAGAAAAGTCTATATACAGTGTGTGCAAATGTAGTAAGATTAGGTAAGTAAGGGAATAAAATAAATCAATTCAAATGTATTTGTCACATGCACATGGTTAGCAGGTGTTAATGCAAGTGTAGCGAAATGCTTGTGCTTCTAGTTCTGACCATGCAGTAATATCTAACAAGTAATATAACTTCTACTTGCACACAATCCCGGATCCGGGAGCAGCCCCATCAGTAAAAAAGCTGACTAGCATAGCCTAGCATAGCGTCACAAGTAAATACTAGCATCTAAATATCATTAAATCACAAGTCCAAGACACCAGATGAAAGATACACATCTTGTGAATCCAGCCATCATTTCTGATTTTTGAAATGTTTTACAGGGAAGACACAATATGGAAATCTATTGGCTAACCACGATAGCAAAAGACACAACTTTTTTTCCCACCCTTTTTTTCCTGCATCGGTAGCTATCACAATTTCGACCAAATAAAGATGTAAATAGTCACTAACCAAGAAACAACTTCATCAGATGACAGTCTGATAACATATTTATTGTATAGCATATGTTTTGTTAGAAAAATGTGCATATTTCAGGTATAAATCATAGTTTACCATTACAGCCACCATCACAACTCTCACCAAAGCAACTAGAATAACTACAGAGACCAACGTGAATTACCTAAATACTCATCATAAAACATTTATGAAAAATACACAGCGTACAGCAAATGAAAGACAAAGATCTTGTGAATCCAGCGAATATTTCTGATTTTTTAAGTGTTTTACAGCGAAAACACAATATAGCATTATATTAGCTTACTACAATAGCCAACCACACAACAGCATTGATTCAAGCCAACAATAGCGATAACAAATAAACCAGCAAAAGATATACATTTTTTCACTAACCTTCTCAAACTTCTTCAGATGACAGTCCTATAACATCATATTACACAATACATATAGAGTTTGTTCGAAAATGTCCATATTTAGCGGCACAAATCGTGGTTATACAATGAGAATAGTAGCCAAGCTGCCAACAATATGTCGAGAGAAATCTTGGGAGAGGCACCTAATCTAATCATTAACTAATCATAAACTTGACAAAAAAATACAGGTTGCACAGCAAATGAAAGATACATTAGTTCTTAATGCAACCGCTGTGTTCGATTTTTAAAATGAACGTTACTACGACATACAGCGTGCGTTAAAGCGAGACGGCACCGAAATTAATGGCGGAATATGAGTTTTACATTTTTCAACAGAACAACGAATTAACATCATAAATAGTTCTTACTTTTTGATGAGCTCCCATCAGAATCTTGGGCAAGTTGTCCTTTGTCCAAAAGAATCGTTGCTCGGTTGTAGATTGTCGTCTTCAACTTTGGAATTAGCAGTAAACATTAGCCATGTGGCCCAGAAGTGCCCAACTCACTAGAACGCAGCACAAATAAATATCCGAAAATCGCAATATACTGATATAAACTGATATAACTATAACTCGGTTTAAAATAACAACATTATGATGTCTTTAACACCTATATCGAATACAATCAGAGCCGGATATATCTAAGGGCTATAACGGGAGCTTTCTAGAACGCCATCCTGAGGTCTGTCTTGCGTCATGGCGAATGAAGGAAAGAGAGGACCCCACGTTCCCAGCCCATTTATATGGCCTCAGATCTGCCTAGCAACTCCATTCCAATTCTCACTATTTGCTGACATCCAGGGGAAGGCGTATGCAGTGCATCTCAACCAATAGAAGACATGCAAATTAATAAACCGACCTCAGAACAGCCTGGCTGATTTCAGATTTCTCACTTGCTGACAGGAAGATTGCTCCAACTCGAGTTCTGTTTTACTCACAGATATATTTCAAACGGTTTTAGAAACTAGAGAGTGTTTTCTATCCAATAGTAATAATAATATGCATATTGTACGAGCAAGAATTGAGTACGAGGCAGTTTAATTTGGGAACGAAATTTTTACAAAGTGCAAACAGCACCCCCTATTGAGAAAAGGATAACCTAACAATTTCACAACAACTACCTTATACACACAAGTGTAAAGGAATGAATACGAATATGTACATAAAAATATATAAATGCGTGATGGCCGAACGGCATAGTCAAGATGCAGTAGATTGTATGGATTACAGTATATACATATGAGATGAGTAATATAGGGTATGAAAACATATAAAGCGGTATTGTTTAAAGTGGCTAGTGATACATTACATCAAGATGGCAAGATGCAGTAGATGGTATAGAGTACAGTATATACATATGAGATGAGTAAATAGGCCATAGTGGCGAAATAATTACAATTTAGCAATTAACACTGGAGTGATAGATGTGCAGAAGATGAATGTGCAAGTAGAGATACTGGGGTGCAAAGGAGCAAAATAATAAATAACAATATGGGGATGAGGTAGTTGGGTGGGCTATTTACAGATGGCCTGTGTACAGGCGCAATCATCGGTAAGCTGCTCTGACAGCTGATGCTTAAATTTAGTGAGGGAGATATAAGACTCCAGCTTCAGTGATTTTTGCAATTCGTTCCAGTCATTGGCATCAGAGAACTGGAAGGAAAGGCGGCCAAACGAGGAGTTGGCTTTTGGGACGACCAGTGAAATATATCTGTTGGAGCGCGTGCTACGGGTGGGTGCTGCTATGGTGACCAGTGAGCTGAGATAAGGCGGGGCTTTACCTAGCAAAGACTTATAGATGACCTGGAGCCAGTGGGTTTGGCGACGAATATGAAGCGAGAACCAGCCAACGAGAGCATACAGGTCGCAGTGGTGGGTAGTATATGGGGCTTTGGTGACGAAATGGATGGCACTGGGATAGACTGCATCCAATTTGCTGAGTAGAGTGTTGGAGGCTATTTTGTAAATGCCCATATGTCCATATGTCCCTTTTTGATCCACCTTATGTATTCAAATGTTCCATCCTATTGCCAGTGGATTTGGCTTATTGCAGAGAAGGATGGGTTCCTCTGATTGGTTGGTATATACTGCTGCCACAGCTCTGAACTAGAGAGTAGGATGTGGTTAGTGTGAATATAAAAGGCTGCTGTATAGCTCTGAACTAGAGAGAGAGTGGTTCCAACAGTAGCAGTGCAAATGATATCCTAAGACGGACGAAGCCCCAAATCCTCATTAGCCGAAGAGTAGTTCCTTCTAATTAGTTTCCATTCAGTGTAATTAGCATGGATGAGGCTAATCATGGGATGGGAAACCAATCTAACGCCTGGGATACAACGTCCTTGGCCTCTCTTTCATGCTCCGGTTCAGAGCATTTTGATCGTTTTTTTCAGGTGCAGTTAGTTGTCTCTTTCAAGCTTTTTGTATTAAAAAAGAACCATGGATTTAAATCTATATTTAAAAAGATTGAAGGAGATCTTTTGTGTTGAACAATGCTAGCTGCCTGCACTCTTACAGTAATGAAGGCCGATTCATTTGAGGTAGTTTGAAGGAAAGAAATTACAAGATGTATTTTCTAGCTAGTTTACTTTAAAGGCAAGGTCAAACATGAGGCAGAGAAAGATGACATTGTGAGAAAGGCTATGTCTGTTTGGTCCTAAAACACGAGGTCAGCCTAACATGAAAGGCATGCCAGGCCACAGCTCTTTGTTAGGATGTTATTACCATAGTTATCCTGGCTCTATTCACTACTGCTGTGGCCCTGTAATTCATTCTGAAGGAGAAGTGTGCCATTGCATCAGGATTTGATAGAAGCCCCCTTTTATGTCAATGGATTTCATATTTTGGCAGCAGCGCGTTCTCGTTCGTACTTCGAACCTTTAGAAGGCAGGGGAAATAAATAATAGAAGAAAAAGCAGGATATTGACATCTGACAGTTGTATGATGTTGTGCTAGGCTGTATTTTTATTCCTTTGACTTTGACTTGTTTTCACTGACTGATCAAACCCACGTTAATGGCTCTGCTTGTGCTACACAAATGAGACGACTAGAGGAGAACAAAGGCAAAATGATTGGAGGAGAATGGCACGGATGCACTGTTGTTATAAGTCTGCAGGAAGATGATTGATACTCTCGTCTTGTCTTATCAGGCCCTAGAGAGAGATAGGCTCTACTAATGTTGCATTCGCTGCCAATCAACCCCTTGTCTTGTTGTCTCCCAATGGTTAATCTGCCAACCAAGCTCTATCCAACCAATCTGCCACAGCTGCCTTAGATGCAAAATAAATTTAAAAAAATGTTCTACTCTCGCTTTTGATTTAAGCAAACAAAAACAGAGCTAAGATAAGTACTCCCAAATGTCATATACGGGGGATGTTCGCAGGATATGAGCTTTTGATTAGATTTTCTCCCTTGTGGTTTTAAATACCAGCTATCTGTGTCTTTACTGTGTCTTTATTGATACCAAATCCCTGCACTGATCCCTCTAAATCACTCTGCACAAATGTCCTCGCGCCTAATCTCTTGGCCAGAGACAAAAGGACGTGCATGCCGCCCAACCAACCCAACCTCAGACCCAGATCACGGCTGTGAGTCTGCTGCTTTCCCCAAAGTGCCGAGGGCAGCATCTCCCTGGCTCGCCTCTCTGAGCGGTGGATAGCTCCCTGATCTAAAGCAGAACCATGTTTTTCCTCCAGCTCAGTGTTATTGTGGCAGTGATTATCTGAGAATGAGAAGAGCTGGATGGGCTGGATCAGGCTAAATTAGATACATAAACAGTCCGAGAAAACATCAGATAGTATCATATGTCTGGTATTTATTTCAAAATTTCACCCCATCATTTTTTTCCTTCTTTCTTTTCTTATCGTCTTTTCTTATTTATTTTCCCGTCCTTAGGCTGGATGGATGGTCTTGTGAAATGAAGCGTTCGACATGAACTTTTGCCATATGCCTGTAGTACTGCCAGAAATATTTAGAGCAGCTCTTTTCCTTCGCCAAGTATTCAGCCATCTGCTCAAGTCTTTAACCAGCGGCCCCTAGGACTTCATCAAGCCCTCACTGTGAAGTCAAATGTCTTTCTAAGATCTCTCAAGTCAAAGCAATTGCACTGAGCTGATTTACTAGACTGGCCATATCAATCACATACAGTGGGGCAAAAAAGTATTTAGTCAGCCACCAATTGTGCAAGTTCTCCCACTTAAAAAGATGAGAGAGGCCTGTAATTTTCATCATAGGTACACTTCAACTATGACAGACAAAATGAGAAAAAAAAATCCTGAAAATCACATTGTAGGATTTATAATGAATTTATTTGCAAATTATGGTGGAAAATAAGTATTTGGTCAATAACAAAAGTTTATCTCAATACTTTGTTATATACCCTTTGTTGGCAATGACAGAGGTCAAACGTTTTCTGTAAGTCTTCCCAAGGTTTTCACACACTGTTGCTGGTATTTTGGCCCATTCCTCCATGCAGATCTCCTCTAGAGCAGTGATGTTTTGAGGCTGTTGCTGGGCAACATGGACTTTCAACTCCCTCCAAAGATTTTCTATGGGGTTGAGATCTGGAGACTGGCTAGGCCACTCCAGGACCTTGAAATGGTTCTTATGAAGCCACTCCTTCGTTGCCCGGGTGGTGTGTTTGGGATCATTGTCATGCTGAAAGACCCATCCACGTTTCATCTTCAATGCCCTTGCTGATGGAAGGAGGTTTTCACTCAAAATCTCACGATACATGGTCCCATTCATTCTTTCCTTTACACGGATCAGTCGTCCTGGTCCCTTTGCAGAAAAACATCCCCAAAGCATGATGTTTCCACCCCCATGCTTCACAGTAGGTATGGTGTTCTTTGGATGCAACTCAGCATTCTTTGTCCTCCAAACACGACGAGTTGAGTTTTTACCAAAAGTTATATTTTGGTTTCATCTGACCATATGACATTCCCCAATCTTCTTCTGGATCATCCAAATGCTCTCTAGCAAACTTCAGACGGGCCGGGACATGTACTGGCTTAACCTCTCTGGGATAGGTGGGACGCTTGCATCCCAACAGCCATGTTAAAATGTAGAGCGCCAGATTCCAAAAAATTATATAAAATTAAACTTGATTAAATCACACATATAAGATACCAAATTAAAGCTACACTCGTTGTGAATCCAGCCAACATGTCAGATTTCAAAAAGGCTTTTCGGCGAAAGCATAAGATGGTATTATTATCTGATGATAGCAAAATGTCAACAAGAGAGTGTAGCCTATTCAACCATGCCGGCGCTACTCAAAACGCAGATATAAAATATAAAACATGCATTACCTTTGACGAGATTCTTTTGTTGGCACTCCAATATGTCCCATAAACATCACAAATGGTCCTTTTGTTCGATTAATTCCGTCCATATATATCCAAATTGTCCATTTATTTTGCGCCGTTGTACGAGAAAAAAACAGCGTTCAATTTGCAGAAAGTCATGACAAAATATCAAAACAATTACCTCTAAACTTTGCCAAAACATTTCAAAGTACTTTTGTAATACAACCTAAGGTATTTGTAAACGTTAATAATCGATCAAATTGAAGACGGGTCAATCTGTTTTCAATATAGGAGATAAACAAACTCACGGTACTTTTCAAGTCTTGCGCAACAATCAGACAAAAACACCAGACGTCAACCTACTTCCTGGTGTTTTTCTTTCACACTGCTCAAATGATTAACCTTAATCTTTTTCCATACACTGGCGACATCCAGTGGAAGCAGTGGGAACTGCGACTAAAGTGATTAGAATTCTGGCCTGCCTATAATAACGCCTTGAACACACAGTGACTTAAAGAAAAAAAGTTGGTCCTCAGGGTTTTGACTGCTATATAAGTTCTGTTATACTTACAGATATGATTCCAACAGTTTTAGAAACTTCAGAGTGTTTTCTATCCAAATCTACGAATAATATGCATATCTTATATTCTGGGGATGAGTAGAACGAAGTTGAAATTGGGCACGCTATTTTTCCATAAGTGAAAACTCTGCACCCTATCGCCAAGAAGTGTTAAGCAGGGGGACACGTCTGACACTGCAGGATTTGAGTCCCTGGCGGCGTAGTGTGTTACTGATGGTAGGCTTTGTTACTTTGGTCCCAGCTCTCTGCAGGTCATTCACTAGGTCCCCCCGTGTGGTTCTGGGATTTTTGCTCACCGTTCTTGTGATCATTTTGACCCCACGGGGTGAGATCTTGCGTGGAGCCTCAGATCGAGGGAGATTATCAGTGGTCTTGTATGTCTTCCATTTCCTAATAAATGCTCCCACAGTTGATTTCTTCAAACCAAGCTGCTTACCTATTGCAGATTCAGTCTTCCCAGCCTGGTGCAGGTCTACAATTTTGTTTCTGGTGTCCTTGACAGCTCTTTGGTCTTGGCCATAGTGGAGTTTGGAGTGTGACTGTTTGAGGTTGTGGACAGGTGTCTTTTATACTGATAACAAGTTCAAACAGGTGCCATTACTACAGGTAACGAGTGAAGGACAGAGGAGCCTCTTAAAGAAGAAGTTACAGGTCTGTGAGAGCCAGAAATCTTGCTTGTTTGTAGGTGACCAAATACTTATTTTCCACCATAATTTGTAAATAAATTCATAAAAAATCCTACAATGTGATTTTCTGGATTTTCTTTTCTCATTTTGTCTGTCATAGTTGAAGTGTACCTATGATGAAAATTACAGGCCTCTCTCATCTTTTTAAGTGGGAGAACTTGCACAATTGGTGGCTGACTAAATACTTTTTTGCCCCACTGTATGTATTTTATTATCCTCTAGGTCATTGTTGTGGTTATGATATTTGTTCTGTGATTTGGGCCAAGTCTTTCCTCAGAACTATTTTCATGCGTTGCTGAATAGGTGGCTCATTTTGTAATTTAACCAGGAAAAATGGAGGGTCGATGAAAATATTCCAAAAGCTTACACAGATAAGGTAACTTCTGTTTTACTACAGTGTGTTTGTTTGTGTGTAGGGATGAAGGTAAAGACGTCTGGATGGCTAAACCAGCTGCTGGAGTCAGACAGTATAAAGTGCCTCTTTACTAGCACTCATTTTCTCCAGTTATATGGGCCGCACAGCCTACTGGCGGAGTAAGAGAGAGGCACAGTGCTTTTATAACCAGAACCTGGGGTCTGAGCATGAGCTGCCTGCACCAGCCATCACAGGAGAAGAGATGGCTTTTGTATGGAGAGGAGGAACATCATTATGCAGTACGCAGGACACCATTATTAGCCCCATTACACACAATGACAGCCAGGCATTCATTCTCCTCTACCTGCTTTTTAAAACAACCAATAAATATTGAGAGGCTCCATCTAGCAGCGGAGAAAGAGGGAAAAGGTCATTACAGGCTTGGCCGCCATTTGTCAAAATTATTTCACAATCTCGGTTCGGGAGGAGAAATTTTGCTTAGTTAATTGTAGATGGGACCACTGAACATAAATTCCCATTAGGAATCAATTTGTTACACTCTGCAGCCGGTGACCCCACCCCCTCCCTGGCTGGCTGGTTGGCTCACTCTGCTGGGCTTGTTTTGACCAGCACGGCTGCTAGACCTACCATAGCAGTTTATTAGCATGGAATCCAATAAGCTTCACATACACTGCTCTGTTGTTACTTTGTCATGCATATATACTGTGAACAATTAAGGGAGCATTACATGCATAACGTACAGTAAGCTAATAGTTCCTTTATCAAATCATGTACAGTGCCTTCAGAAAGTATTCACACCACTGTTACAGCCTGAATTTAAAATAAATTAAATTTAGATTTTATTTTTGTCACTGGCCTACTTGTTAACTTGTTTTAAATTTTTTATACATGTATTAGAAATCAAAATCTGAAATTTCTTGAGTCAATAAGTGTCACGCCCTGGCCTTAGTATTATTTGTTTTCTTTATTATTTTAGTTAGGTCAGGGTGTGACATGGGGTATGTGTGTGTTTGGGGGTATTTATATGGTAGAGGTGGTGTTGGTGGTAGTGTATGGGTTTGTGTTGAGTGTATGTATCTAGCTGTGTCTATGGGTGTGTAGTTTTCTAGGAAAGTCTATGGTTGCCTGAATGGGTTCTCAATTAGAGACAGCTGGTTTCGGTTGTCTCTAATTGGGAACCATATTTAAGGCTGCCATAGGCTTTAGCTGTTTGTGGGTCATTGTATATGTATATGTCGACGTAAGTAGTTTGTGTGTGCACTTGCGTTTGAAGTTTCACGATCGTTTGTTGTTTTTGTTAGTGTGGTTTAAGTGTTTCGTGTTCATCTTCGTCGTTATAAATTAAAGAAGATGTATTCATATCATGTTGCGCCTTGGTCCTCTCATTCATGTCAACATGATCGTGACAGAATGACCCACCAATCTACGACCAAGCAACATGACCAGCGGCAACAGGAGCAACGCAAGGATTCATGGACATGGGAGGAAATTTTAGACCGGGAGGTACCAGGAGAATATAACCGCCCCAAAGCTGAGCTGGAGGCAGCGAAAGCAGAGAGGCGGCGATATGAGGAGCTAGCTCGGAGGCAGGAAAAGGATCTGGGCTACACTACGTGGGAGGAGATCGACAGGTGGGCGATCAACCCAGGGAGAGTGCCGGAGCCCGCCTGGGATTCTCTGGCGCAGTGCGAGGAGGGATACCGGCGAATGGAGGCAGCACGACGAAGCGGTAGGAAGCCTATGGGAAAACCCCAAAAATTTCTTGGGGGGGGGCTTAAAGGGAGAGTGGCGAAGTCAGGTAGGAAACCTGCGCCTACTCCCTGTAATTACCGTGGAGAGCGAGAGTACGGGCAGACACCGTGTTACGCAGTAGAGCGCACGGTGTCTCCTGTACGTGTGCATAGCCCGGTGCGGGTTATTCCACCTCCCCGCACTGGCAGGGCTAGATTGAGTATTGAGCCGGATGTCATGAAGCCGGCCTTACATATCTGGCCACCAGTGCGTCTCCTCGGGCCGGTTTACATGGCACCAGCCTTACGCATGGTGTCCCCGGTTCGCCTACATAGCCCGGTGCGGGTTATTCCACCTCCCCGCACTGGTCGGGCAACGGGGAGCATTCAACCAGGTAAGGTTGGTCAGGCTCAATGCTCAAGGGAGCCAATACGCCTGCACGGTCCGGTATTTCCGGCGCCACCTCCCCGCCCCAGTTCAGTTCCACCAGTGCCTACACCACGTAACAGGCTTCCAGTGTGTCTCCAGAGCCCTGTTCCTCCTCCACGCACTCGTCCTATGGTGCGTGTCTCCAGCCCGGTACCACCAATTCCGGCACCACGCACTAAGCCTCCTGTGCGTCTCCAGAGTCCTGTGCATCCTGTTGCTGCTCCCCGCACTAGCCCTGAGATGCGTGTCCCCAGTCCGGTACCACCAGTTCCGGCCCCACGCACTAGGCCTAATGTGCGTCCCCAGGGTCCAGTATGCCCTGTTCCTTCTCCCCGCACTAGCCTGAAAGTGCGTGCCTTTAGCCCGGTGCCTCCAGTTCCGGCACCACGCACCAGGCCTACAGTGCGCCTCATCCGGCCAGAGCCATCCGTCTCCCCAGCGCCTTCTGAGCCATCTGTCTCCCCAGCGCCGTCTGAGCCATCCGTCTCCCCAGCGCCGTCTGAGCCATCCGTCTCCCCAGCGTCGTCTGAGCCATCCGTCTCCCCAGCGTCATCTGAGCCATCCGTCTGTCCAGAGCCATTAGAGCCGCCCGTCTGTCCCGAGCCGTCAGAGCCGATAGTCAGTCAGGAACCGCTAGAGCCATTCGTCAGTCAGGATCTGCCAGAGCCGCCAACCAGACAGGATCTGCCAGAGCCGCCAACCAGACAGGATCTGCCAGAGCCGCCAACCAGACAGGATCTGCCAGAGCCGCCAACCAGACAGGATCTGCCAGAGCCGCCAACCAGACAGGATCTGCCAGAGCCGCCAACCAGACAGGATCTGCCAGAGCCACCAACCAGACAGGATCTGCCAGAGCCGTCAGCCAGCCATGAGCGTCCAGATCTGTCAGCCAGACATGAGCGTCCAGATCCGTCAGCCAGACATGAGCGTCCAGATCCGTCAGCCAGCCATGAGCGTCCAGATCCGTCAGCCAGCCATGAGAAGCCGGATCCGTCAGCTAGCCATGAGAAGCCGGATCCGTCAGCTAGCCATGAGCAGCCAGATCCGTCAGCCAGCCATGAGCCGTCATCCAGCCAGGATCTGCCCATTATCCTGGTGCTGCCCCTTATCCTGGTGCTGCCCCTTATCCTGGTGCTGCCCCTTATCCTGGTGCTGCCCCTTATCCTGGTGCTGCCCCTTAGTCCGGTGCTGCCCCTTAATCCAGTGGGGTTAATGTGGAGGGTGGTCATTTGGGGGAGGCTACGTAAGCGGGTAGTGACTAAGGTGGGGTGGGGACCACGACCAGTGCCGGAGCCGCCGCCGTGGAAGGACGCCCACCCAGACCATCCCCTAGACTTTGTGCTGGTGCGCCCGGAGTTCGCACCTTAAGGGGGGGGTTATGTCACGCCCTGGCCTTAGTATTATTTGTTTTCTTTATTATTTTAGTTAGGTCAGGGCGTGACATGGGGTATGTGTGTGTTTGGGGGTATTTATATGGTAGAGGTGGTGTTGGTGGTAGTGTATGGGTTTGTGTTGAGTGTATGTATCTAGCTGTGTCTATGGGTGTGTAGTTTTCTAGGAAAGTCTATGGTTGCCTGAATGGGTTCTCAATTAGAGACAGCTGGTTTCGGTTGTCTCTAATTGGGAACCATATTTAAGGCTGCCATAGGCTTTAGCTGTTTGTGGGTCATTGTATATGTATATGTCGACGTAAGTAGTTTGTGTGTGCACTTGCGTTTGAAGTTTCACGATCGTTTAATGTTTTTGTTAGTTTGGTTTAAGTGTTTCGTGTTCATCTTCGTCGTTATAAATTAAAGAAGATGTATTCATATCATGTTGCGCCTTGGTCCTCTCATTCATGTCAACACGATCGTGACAATAAGTATTCAACCCCTTTGTTATGACAAGCCTACATAAGTTCAGGAGTAAAAATTTGCTTAAAAAGTCACATAATATGTTGCATGAATTTTTGAATGACTACCTCATCTCTTTACCCCACACATACAATAATCTGTAAGGTCCCTCAGTCGAGCAGTGAATTTCAAACACAGATTCAACCAGGGAGGTTTTCAAGTGCTTCACAAAGAAGGGCACCTTTTGGTATGGTGAGCATGGTGAAATTATTTTACTGAACAAAAATATAAACGCAACATTCAACAATTTTAAAGATTTTACTGAGTTCATATAACGAAATCAGTCAATTGAAATAAATGAATTAGGCCCTAATCTATCGATTTCACATGACTGGGAATACAGATATGAATCTGTTGGTCACAGATACCTTGAAAAAAAGGTAAGGGCGTGAAACAGAAAACCAGTCAGTATCTCCTGTGACCACCATTTGCTTCTTGCAGCACGGCACATCTCCTTCGCATTGATGATCAGGCTGTTGATTGTGGCTTGTGGAATGTTGTTCCACTCCTCTTCAATGGCTGTGCGAAGTTGCTGGATATTGGTGGGAACTGGAACACGCTGTCATACATGTTGATCCAGAGCACCCCAAACATGCTCAAATGGGTGACATGTCTAGTGAGTATGCAGGCCATGAAAGAACAGGGACATTTTCAGCTTCCAGGAATTCTGTACAGATCCTTGAGACATGGGGCAGTGCATTATCATGCTGAAACATGTGGTGATGGCGGCGGATGAATGGCATGACAATGAGCCTCAGGATCTCATCATGGTATCTCTGTGCATTCATATTACCATCGATAAAATGCAATTGTGTTCGTTGTCCGTAGCTTATCCGTGACCATACCATAACCCTACCGCCACCATTGGCACTCTGTTCACAACGTTGACATCAGCAAACTGCTCCCCCACATGACGCCATACACATGGTCTGCGGTTGTGAGGCCGGTTGGATGTACTGCCTTATTCTCTAAAACGACGTTGGATGCGATTTATGGTAGAGAAATTAACATTCAATTCTCTGACAACAGCTCTGGTGGACATTCCTGCAGTCAGCATGCCAATCTGTGGCATTGTGTTGTGTGACAAAACTGCACATTTTTGAGTGGCCTTTTATTGTTCCAATCACAAGGTGCACCTGTGTAATGATCATGCTGTTTAATCAGCTTCTTGATATGCAACACCTGTCAGGTGGATGGATTATCTTGGCAAAGGAGAAATGCTCACTAACAGGGATGTAAACACATTTGTGCACAATATTTGAGAGAAATAAACGTTCTGTGCGTGTGGAACATTTCTGGGATGTGTAATTTTGCAGTATTACTTTAGAGCCTTGTTGCAAACAGGATGCATGTTTTGGAATAGTTTTATTCTGTACAGGCTTCCTTCTTTTCACTCTGTCAATTATGTTAGTATTGTGGAGTAACTACAATGTTGTTGATCCATCCTCAGTTTTCTCCTATCACAGCCATTAAAATATGTAGCTTTAGGAATGACGCCTGTATCTTTGTAGTGACTGGGTGTATTGGTACACCATCCAAGAGTGTAATTACACTGTAAAGTGTTGGTCCCATGTTTCATGAGATTAAATCTTTTATTTAATCTCATGAAATGGTGTATCAATACTTGGATGGTGTACCAACACACCCAGTCACTACAAAGATACAGGCGTCCTTCCTAACTCAGTTTCCGGAGAGGAAGGAAACCGCTCAGGGATTTTACCATGAGGCCAATGGTGACTTTAAAAAGCTACAGAGTTTAATGGTTGTGATAGGAGAAAACTGCGGATGGATCAACAACATTGTAGTTACTCCACAATACTAACATAATTGACAGAGTGAAAAGAAGGAAGCATGTATAGAATACAAATATTCCAAAACATGCATCCTGTTTGCAACAAGGCACTAAAGTAATACTTACACATTTTTAATTAAGGCTGTAACACAACAAAAAGTGGAATAAGCAAAGGGGTATGAATACTTTCTGAAGGCACTGTATGTCTCTCAAGATCCATGTTATGCCTTCATAAATGTCAATCCATTTTCCATAAACCAATGTGGTTTCTCCCTTCATTGTTTCACATTGCTAGGCTCTGACTGTCTATAGATGTGTGATCTAGAGTTCACAGGGAAGGTCACCCTGGATAAATGCTCTGTGATTGGTAACTAACTTGTGAAACTGTGTAATGCCGTATAATTACCCATCAGCCTCTATCACAGTGACCTGTTTACCAACCAACTGACCGCAGGTCAGGAGTCACCTGAGATTTCTGGACCCTCCCTATCAGTCGTTGTGTTATCTAAAGGCCCCCTCACCTCACACGGGGCCTCATTTATAAACAATACTTACATTTCACACTAAATATATGCGTCTGCCATTTCTGAAAAGATTACGTATGTATAAAAATATTGATTTATAAACTTGGCATACTCCATACATACACGTTTCCCGTTAAAAATCACACCAGTCGTAAAACTGTATGCATGTGAATGAGTATCATAATTCCACCTCCAAAACGCCCTCCATTCATTTACCTTTTAGGATGACAATATCACCATTTATTTGCTGTATAATAGAGCAAAGGCAAATTTTATCAAATGTTTTTGGAGGTGGTGGCAGAATATCTTTTGCAGTATCTTACACTGTATTTGGCAAAGGACAGTGACCGTTTCTGAAAACAATTGCTAACTGCTGTAGACCTGTCAGCAGAACGTTTTAATTCAACAATGCTTTGTATTAACTTGTGCACCATCCTAAATATGCTGGACTGCCAGCAACTTCTGAAAGTTGTCTCGCCTACGCAAAATAATTGGAATTACAGTAGGCTACAGTAGTTGGATGCATGCTTAACTGTAAAATATCAACTGTCTGTTCACTTGTTAAATTCGAATGTATTTTATAAATTGCGCTGCCTATGGGATCGCATATGTTACAGAAAAACATTAAATACATAGCCTATCTATTTACTAAATGTGTAATGCGGTGTGTGCTGGTGGCAGGGAAGTCAGGCGCAAGAGAATGAACTTGGTAAAAACGGAGCTGTTTAATAAACTTTTTTTTTAAACTCTGAAACCAAAGTATACAAAAATAACATAATAGGGTGCAAAAACCGTCGCACACCAGAACAAATAACACACCTACATACAACAAACAATCTCTGACAAGGACATGAGGGGAAACAGAGGGGAATGTAATGAATGGGATTGGAACCAGGTGTGTAGGAAGACAAGACAAAACCAATGCAAAATGAAAAATAGATCAATGATGGCTAGAAGGTCAGTGACGTCGACCGCCGAACACCACCCGAACAAGGAGAGGGACTGACTTCGGGGGAAGTCGTGACAAAATGAGAGATATGCATGGTAATTTGTTGTATGGCTACTTCAGGAATGCATCATGGCCAAAAAAGATGAAATAGTAGATTCCAAAAACAAAACACAGATTTTTGCTCTTCTCACTAATGGCAAATAGCTGCATCTTGTTATTATGTTTTCCTTAAAAAATAAATATATTTTACAAATAAGCGTGTCATCATATTCCCCATTTGCAAAATACTTACCTGCTTGCAATACAATACTTCAACCACTATAAAATGTGCGTAAGTTTGCGTGGAGGTAAGCACATTCTCACGCCAAGATCAGTTTTTATAAATGCCAACTTTAGCTGGACAACTTTTTAGGGATATATTTTGTATGTGCGCAACGTTTATAAATGAGGCCCCAGGCCGAAGCCCCTGTATAGTACCGGCCCTGTTCTGTTCACCCCATATAGGGATAATGGAGGAGGCTGAAGTAGTAGCAGTCCTGTTTGTCAGACACTGCCTCTTTCCAACGCGGCCGGACAAGTGAAACCAATACCCAGTCCTATCGGCTGATATATGACACTAATACACAAGCTGCCTGACTCGGCCTGGGCTGGGACCCTAAACAGAAAGAAAAGAGTGATTGTTCCGAATTGAGACGGCATGGCATGGCTCTAGGATCTATGACTCACAGGTACCGCGCTGTCTGGCCCCCACAGACAACTCTAATTGCTTTACATCTGTACAAAGGTTTCTTGTAATCGGGCCTTCTGCCTCCATTTGTCTTGCTTTCAGTTTCCTAGTGAACGGCCTTAATTGGTCTTAGTGGAGCTTTTTCTTTCCAGTTAGCTCCCGGGCCTGAGCTAGGAGAAGCCTGGGGGGTGAAGAGGGGATGGTTGGAGAGGAAAGGAAGTCAATGCTTTCTTTTATCTTTAACACTTCAATTAATGTTCTCCTGACAGGGAGGGGGAGGTTTTCTTCCCCTTGCTTCATATGCGGGATGGAGGGAGAGAGCTCCTGTGATACCGTGCGTAGAATCCAGACTTTAGAGTGCTGCCTGGGAGAAACCTCCCTCGCTGTGGTCTCTAGTGGCCAATTGACAGTTGCTAAGACGACACTGCTTCTTTTCCATTGTTTCCAGTTAAACCATAGAAGTATATGAACATTTGCCTGTGTGTAGGTCTGTGAGTGGGCGAGGGTGGCGGTGTATTGTTCTCTTTCAGAAAAAATTGCGAGAAAAATTGTGAGAACTGAGTGTTAACATGAGTGATAAGTAACGTTTATCAGTATCCTATATCTTTTAATGAATGAATTCACTCTTAATGAATTCCTCATGGTGCATTTAATGTGAAGAAAGAGTTAATTTTATCTGAAGATACTAGTAGTGGAGGAGTACTAGTTTATTCCTACATCTGTCTTTGATTGGTGTTCAGGGCTTGGCAGTGGCGCTGTATCTGTACAAACAGAAGATGAAATGAGCCCATCATTTTGGGTTGACGTGTCTGCAGACCGTCTTTGTTTGCTCTGCAAGAGTATGTTTTCGTCAACACATTAGACAACGATACAGTATGTGGGCACATTGCTTTCCAAATAGCTTTTCCGAATTCATACCATGGAAGATAGTTTTTGTCAGTTGCTTAGAAAGCAGCACCAGTTACTGTCTGTCTTCCAAAAAAAGGAAAATTACCCCAGACTGTCAGTGTTTACTTCAGTAGAAGTGCAGCTGTGGTTCCTGGGTTGTATTCTAGCCCAGTGACCCCACCCTCTGCCTCTTTATCCCTCTGTCCTGCTCACACTTGTCTTTGCACAGCGATAACATCTTAAGTACACTGCTCAATGAGCCACACTCCACATCTCTCATCTCAGATAGCACAGTCATTTCCTCTTTCTGAACCAACCCACAACCTCCTCTTAAACACAATAATATATACAGCCCATCTGTGTGACCACAGAGTGGAGGAGTGTACTGGACCAGCACCAGAGGTAGTAAAATCTGTCTTGACACAGCTAATCAGCTGCTCCTTGCTCATAAACGCTTATGTTTATGTTGAAACTAGCTCGTTATAGGAACACATCCATAACTCATAAACCTGAGCCCCAGGAGCCCCTGTAATTTGCTAAAGGTTTAGTATCACAACAACTGATGTATAATGTGGCCTTGTTGATTGTAGAATGACTTCAGTATAGCCATGTTAACTTGTGAGTGAGTGAACCAGGGAGCGACCCAGTGAGGCAGCCTTCTGGGGGTCGGAGGTATGGGATGTGGAGGGCTGTGCTCCCTCCCTGTGTTACCCGTCCACTGACTGACTGATGGAGCAATGCTGCCAGGGTTTAAATAGCAGCTCTAAGCGTCCAGCTGCTCCCCGCCACGCTCCACTTCTCCCCAGATGGCTCCGAGACGTTCCAGGAGCCCTCAGGAGGTTCCGGCCGCTCATGAGGAAAGTGCTACGGAGTGGGTCTCAGAAGCTCCAGGGAGGACCCCCCTTCCCTCCACCCACCGGGCCCCACGCCTTAACCAGGGAAGGCCCGCCTAACTCGGTCCGGCCGCCTGCCTGGTTGTGCAGCTTCACCGGCCAACTCACCAATGGGGGACAACAGATGGCTGTGGCCGCAGCGCAGACCAGCAGGCTGAGGCTCCACACCCTGGAGGGGGCCTGGAGAGACAGAGCGGCCAACTCACGCCTGGCATGGGATGCCACAGATAGCTCCCTGGAGTAGCCCTCCTCTCATTGGCCTGAAGCAGATGACCAGCAGAGACTGGGCCACCATTCTACTACTCCTCCTCAAAGTGAAATCATTTTGTTGTTTTACCCCTACATGAACATCTTTGATAAGTGTGCTATTTCTCAACTTTAAAAGTTCATGCCAACCCTTGAGTGTTTGTATTGGGAGAACAAACCATATTCAAAGTCATTGAGATTTCCTAGAAAACAGTTGGTGTTAATATATTATGTGTGTCTGCTGTAGTGTAGTGCCTCAGGGCACCAGTCCCTGACCTTGTTCTATGTGTTAAAGTGATGGATGGGCCACTCCTGAGCAATCAACTTTACACTGCAGGACTTTGACAGGGTTTTTACTTTCTACTTTGGCATTACTCTAGCATATACACTAGCTTCATATACACACATACACAAACACTTACATACTCCCACTACATAAACACAGTTGTTGAAATCATACATATTTGACATTATGAAGTGGTTTGATGAGATTAACAAGTTGTTTGAGTGGAAAGACGTTTGGAATGTTATGACCACATTTGTTAGATCTCTATGATGGGCTATGGTTGACAGCTGACAGAATGTTTAATTTCCCCTCATCCTTACCTTCTCATACCCTCTCTATCTCTTTCTCTTTCTTTCTTTCTTTCACTCTCTCTCTCGCTCTCTCTCTCTTTTTTCTCTTTCTTTCACTCTCTCTTTCTCTTTTTTTCTTTCACTCACTCTCTCTCTCTCACTCTCTCTCTCTCTCTCTCTCTCTCTCTCTCTTTCTCTCTCACTCATTCAGTCTTCCTCTCCCACCATCTCTCTCACTTCCCCACTCCATCTCTCTCTGTGTTCTGTGTGGTTCTGGTCAGAGAGTGTCTGAGTGTGTGCATGTGTGTGCATTTCCATGTATGTGTGTGCCTGAGGGATGGCCCCCATTGCTCCCACCAGGTGGGGGGCCCCTGCTCCGCTGGCCCCCACTGTTATCTTTGCCCTGACAGGAAACGTACATCATGCCGGGGCCCCTAATGCGAAACACATTCCACCACAACCTGATCTAAGCGGGGCTGCCCAGACAACAAAGTGGCCCTTAATGTTTTGACCTTATAATTGGAGGGTAATTATGGCTGACAAAACACTTTCAGTTTTCAGTTTCTCTCTCTCGCTCTCTTTCTCTTTTTCTCTCTCTCTCTCTCTGTCTCTCTCTGCTTCTCTAAGAGAGGCAAGACTGAGCTAGGTTAGATTGTCATAAAGTATGCAGCAAGATATCTGTGTGCTGAGTTGGCTATAAAGTCCACAATGAAGCTTAAGGGGGAGGTCAGATTTTTCATTGTAGCACACACTCTCACACACAGACTAACAAACACACATGGGTAAGCGGTAGTCAGTGGCCTAGAATAACACCACAGAGCCACATGAGGGAGAAACATGATCTGCTGTGCTGACTGACCCTCTCCTACTGACAGGACTACTGACTCTCCAAAGACCACTTCTGCCCCCCAGATGCTGTGCTCTGACAGATTTACCCTGCTCTCTGTTGTTTCTGACAACACACTGTAAAAGGAGGGCATTTAGTAGAGTTCCTAGTCCTCGGTGACCTGACACAGCTTTAAGAGGAGCTGGACTAGTAAATCAGTAAAGCCGCTTAGAGACGTTGGACTAACAAAACTAAGCAATTAACCACAGGAACTAAGCAGTTAACCACAGATTACAACTGGACAGGGAAAATAAAATGTAATGGCCAGAAAAAGGCTCAGTTTTGGCACAAATGATATAGATATAGAAATACATGTAGACTTTAACGTTACATTAAAACATTATACAAACAAGACAATTCAGATATGCTACATTGAGACTAAGTTGGTAGGGGGAAAAATGGGTAAAGGGATTGAGGTGTATTTACTACAGATGTATGAACACTTTGTTGCACTTCCATAGCAGCTACAGTAGCATGTTGTTCTGTTGAATAGGTCTTCCCCAGTTTGCTTGGCTAGCCTTTCGTCATGTGTGTTCGGTAGCTCAGGCTTTCATAGAACTGAAGTCGACCCCCAACTGTGACAATCAATATGAAAACAAGAGCCTTGGGGGCTGCCCTCTGCATTCTCCTACTGTAGGCCCAGCGCCAGTTTAAAAGAGATGGACCCACCACAGCACAAAGACTGGAAAACATCGGAGTTCAAAAAGGAAGGACTACTGGAAAATATATTTGGTGGCTCAAAATGAGTTTCAATGATAATAGAATGCAATAATACAGGGTTTGGCTGACAATATCATGAAAATTATCTGGTGCACCGATGTGGCCGGAGGCCGTGCTTTGTTATGATTCTGAATGGTCAGATAGCAAGCGACAATGACAAGAAACTGCCATGTGGGGAATCGTAGATGGCTTGTTTCAACTAGTTTTATATTTTTCTTGATACCATGTCTTGTTTTGAGATGTTTTGACTGATTTTCTGTCAATGCTAATATGGCTCTAATTCTCTAGCTAGCTAACTTACAACAGTAATGATGTATTTCAGAGATACTCATTGTGCAAATATATTTATGTTTTCAATAAACATTTGGAGACTAAATATAGTTATCAACAATCTAAGCCAACCCCGTCTGTTTTTCCCCATAGTTGTGCACACATCGGTTTTGTTGCTAACAACTAGTGCTAACCCCATTTAGTTCACTGGTCAATTGTTTGGTCGATAGGCTGTTGGTCGACCGAGATCTCTTTAGTCGAGCAGTAGCAAAACATTTAATAAAAATGGTGGTGTACAAGACACCTGTCTGATTCACGCCTGTCAGAGTGGACTAATCCATTGTGGAGGCCGTAGGGATGGCACAATCCATCAAGACATGTGCTACTGAAATTGTATATGGTTATATTACGTAAGAACAATCGTGCAACACTAATACAAATAATGTTATTTTATAACAAATCTGCTTTCTCCCGCATTGGATAGCGGTCACTGTCCGCGGTTCTGAAACACATTAGTGGCTGTTGAATTGGCATCATTCCTAGACCATGTTGCTATGTGCATAATAGCAAAGTTAACCAGCATATTGGTGTTGAGAACAATGCGGTGGAGGCAGCAATGGAGTTAGGAGATGAGAAAACAGCCTTTGAAGTAATTGTCTAAGAAAAGTGAGGAGAGAGGAAACCCAAACTTAATTAGGTCTATAATCAACAGCCTAACTGTTAAATGTCAGGCGACTTTATAAATCAACCACATATACAGTTGAAGTCGGACGTTTACATACACCTTAGCCAAATACATTTAAACTCCGTTTTTCACAATTCCTGACATTTAATCTTAGTAAAAATTCCCTGTCTTAGGTCAGTTAGGATCACCACTTTATTTTAAGAATGTGAAATGTCAGAATAATAGTTGAGAGAATGATTTATTTCAGCTTTTATTTCTTTCATCACATTCCCAGTGGGTCAGAAGTTTACATTCACTCAATTAGTATTTGGTAGCATTGGCTTTAAATTGTTTAACTTGGGTCAAACGTTTTGGGTAGCCTTCCACAAGCTACCCACAATATGTTGGGTGAATTTTGGCCCATTCCTCCTGACAGAGCTGGTGTAACTGAATCAGGTTTGTAGGCCTCCTTGCTCGCACACGCTTTTTCAGTTCTGCCCACAGATTTTCTATGGGATTGAGGTCAGGGCTTTGTGATGGCCCCTCCAATACCTTGACTTTGTTGTCCTTAAGCCATTTTGCCACAACGTTGGAAGTATGCTTGGGGTCATTGTCCATTTGGAAGACCCATTTGCGACCAAGCTTTAACTTCCTGACTGATGTCTTGAAATGTTGCTTCAATATATCCACCTCATTTTCGTTCATCATGATGCCATCTATTTTGTGAAGTACACCAGTCCCTCCTGCAGCAAAGCACCCCCACAACATGATGCTGCCACCCCCATGCTTCACGGTTGGGATGGTATTCTTGGGCTTGCAAGCCTCCCCCTTTTTCCTTCAAACATAATGATGGTCATTATGGCCAAACAGTTCTATTTTTGTTTCATCAGACCAGAGAACATTTCTCCAAAAAGTACGATCTTTGTCCCCATGTGCATTTGCAAACCATAGTCTGGCTTTTTTTATGGCGGTTTTGGAGCAGTGGCTTCTTCCTTGCTGAGCGGCCTTTCAGGTTATGTCGATATAGGACTCGTTTTACTGTGGATATAGATACTTTTGTACCTGTTTCCTCCAGCATCTTCACAAGGTCCTTTGCTGTTGTTCTGGGATTGATTGCACTTTTCGCACCAAAGTACGTTCATCTCTAGGAGACAGAACGTTCCTGAGTGGTATGACGGCTGCATGGTCCCATGGTGTTTATACTTGTGTACTATTGTTTGTACAGATGAACATGGTACCTTCAGGTGTTTGGAAATTGCTCCCAAGGATGAACCAGACTTGTGGAGGTCTACAATTTATTTTCTGACGTTTTGGCTGATTTCTTTTGATTTCCCCATGATGTCAAACAAAGAGGCACTGAGTTTGAAGGTAGACCTTGAAATACATCCACAGGTACACCTCCGATTGACTTAAATTATGTCAATTAGCCTATCAGAAGCTTCTAAAGCTATGACATAATTTTCTGGAATTTTCCAAGCTGTTTAAAGGCAGTCAACTCAGTATATGTAAACTTCTGACCCACTGTATTTGTGATACAGTGAATTATCAGTGAAATAATCTGTCTGTAAACAATTGTTGGAAAAATTACTTGTCATGCACAAAGTAGATGTCATAACCGACTTGCCAAAACAATAGTTTGTTAACAAGAAATTTGTGGAGTGGTTGAAAAACGAGATTTAATGACCCCAACCTAAGTGTATGTAAACTTCCGACTTCAACTGTATCAACAGAATAAGACAGATCTAGCTTCTGTTGCCTGTTAAAGTGTTTGTTTAATAGCACCAAGCCTCACGTAACCACAACATGTCGGATAAACAATTTCACAAATTCTGCAGTTTTTAATCTTTGCTATGATGTAATAACGGATTTACACGTATTTTTCCATTAGACCAGCCTCTCTGGTATTACTTATTTAGTGTTGTTTACACTGTTCCATGTTGTCAGAAACATTATATTTATAAAATTAATAAGAATAACCATCCTTTTTCATGATCTCCTTCTTATTGTTATTGTTACTATTGTTACTATTTTTATTATGCTCATCATTGTAATAATAATTAATGCCATTATCATTAGTAGGCTTAGTATAGCAGCCTTGTAGGTCAGTACAGGTGCATCAAAGCAGGGACCGAGAGACTGAAAAACAGCTTCTATCTCAAGGCCATCAGACTGTCAACAGCCACCACTAACATTGAGTGGCTGCTGCCAACATGCTGACTCAACTCCAGCTCACTTTAATAATGGAAATTGATGGGAATTGATCAAAAATGTATCACTAGCCACTTTAAACAATGCCACTTAATATAATGTATATGTATATACTGTACTCTATATCATCTACTGCATCTTGCCATCTTTATGTAATACATGTATCACTAGCCACTTTAAACTATGCCACTTTTATGTTTACATACCCTACATTACTCATCTCATATGTATATACTGTACTCGATACCATCTACTGCATCTTGCCTATACCGTTCTGTACCATCACTTATTCATATATCTTTATGTACATATTCTTTATCCCTTTACACTTGTGTGTATAAGGTAGTCATTGTGGAATTGTTAGGTTAGATTACTCGTTGGTTATTACTGCATTGTCAGAACTAGAAGCACAAGCATTTCGCTACACTCACATTAACATCTGCTAACCATGTGTATGTGACAAATAAAATGTGATTTGATTTGATTTGTATAACCACCATTGAGCTGTAGGCCTAAGAGCATATCCTGTTTAGTCTTAATACCGTAACTTACTTAGGTCAATATTTTAATACTTATATAGGCTACTGTATCAATCAATCATTAATTTGTTCATGTCATCACACAGCATACATTCATGGATTTGAAAAATAAAATAACCAAGCGACCCTTGAATAATTATCCTAAATAATAGGCTAAATGTATTTTTTTATTTAACCTTTATTTAACGAGGCAAGTCAGTTAAGAACAAACTATTCTTTGCAATGACGGCCAGTGTGTTAACTGTCTTGTTCAGGGGTAGAACCACAGATTTTTACCTTGTCAGCTCGGGGATTCGATCTAGCACCCTTTCGGTCACTGGGCCAACGTTCTAACCCCTCAGCTACCTGCCGCCCCTAAATAAAACATTCATTTTTGGAAATTGCATTCTCGAATGAATGCGACTGTTTTTAGTCTTTTCTGTAAAAAGTCTATACATGAATTTATTTTTTAAATTACATTACAACAGACTCTGGTAAATTATAATTTATTTAGTGTTGTTTAGCCTACATTATTCCAAACGGTCTGAAAAATGATATTGTAGTCTAACAGCATCTGTTTGGCAAACATAATACGCACACAGGGATTGCTCCTTACCTTCTTTTTCTTGATCTCCAGACTTCCCCTGAGCAACCAGTAAACATTAACTCTTTTCTAGTTTATTTGTCACGTCCTCTGCATCCATTTAGCTGTCACGTGTTATGGTGTTCAGAGTTTGTTAGAACCAATTTATTGATGTGATTATGATATGCTATATGTCAGGCCCTATAGCAAAGAGAGCAAGGGTTGAAGGAATGTTTTTCCTAAAGAAATTAGGGATAACGGTAACAGAACTTTTCAGTCAGAAATGGCTGTAATTATGTTGCAGCTTCAGCAACATGGACACCACGATAAACACTGTTATTGTTATGTGGTAGTCGCTGCAGCAAGGAGGAGTGCGAGACAACGGGTGCTAGTCACAGTCACTCGCTGTCATTTGTTTAGACATAGCGGAGCAAGTCTGAGCCCGGCCCGGCATAATCAAATCAATTGTGGTTCGACTCCCTCTAGTCATTTGTGTGTCTTAATAACGTAATCAAATAGTGCGCTTAAAGCATCAGACAAGCTCAGTGCATATAGTTGATTTGATTAAAACACATAGGATGAGTCTATATATGGAAAAATACACGTTTTAACATTTTGACCAATCAATTGGTTGAAAGAACAGAAGACTCAGGGTCAGCCCTATAAACAACCAACCCGTCTGTAAGATGAAGGAAGAAAAGTTGATTTCGTAAAATGTTTCACAACCCCAAGATGCTGCCATGATGATCTAATGGTAGTGTACTGTTAATGTGGTTTGGGAGTTGAAGAAAAGAACAGAAACAGAGTTAAGAGTATTATAATCCTGACCCTTTATGAGCATGAACTCCACTTCTTCTAATTGGTCTTATCTAGGGCCAGCTCTGTGTTCCCCTCAGGGGTTCTCCTCTATTTGAAGTCTAATTGACCAAAGCTCCCAGCTGTTGTCCAGTATCAGCTTGATGACATGGGTTTGGCGTAGCATGGTAGGGCTACAGCCTCTTAGCACGCCATTCACTGCCATCGGCCAAAGCCAACCCTTTCTGTCAGCCCACTATGGAAATTATATTAGGGATGTCCTCTCCAACTACCCCTACTATTTTTCCTCTTCTCGTTTCTTGTTTTTCTCTGATCCTCTGGCTTTTTCCATAAGGCTGTTGGTATTGTATTTCTCTTTGCAATGGGACCTGTGTTGTTGAGGAAGTTGTTTTCCCGCCATTACCTAATAAAAGGTAGCATGCTCTCTCATCTTTTTGAATCTCAATGTCAATCAAACAAACTCCTCTCTCTCTCTCCTCAACCCTCCACAAGTGTGTCCAGGCCAGGGAGAGGTAGAGATGTCTGATGGACAGAGAGACTGGCTTGGCTGCTGGTCTATGATGGGGCAGTTGATGTGGGAGTTGGGATGTCAGATGGTTGGGACGTGGCCCGTCGCTCTCCGCCCTCCAGCCGCCTGCTCCCATGCTCTTCCACTTAGCATGATAATTAATCCCATCCTGAGGGCTGTGTCACTCACCCCCCCGACCAGCCCAGTGCTATGCCACCTCCTTCCATCCCTCCCTCTGCCAGGGACGATCCCACTGGGCTTATCCCGCTTTAATTGAGCACGTTTTTCAGGAGCGCACGCCATCCCTGGCGCCCCGGGATTACATTAGAGCCCTGTAATTCACCCAGTTCACCCGCCTGCCACCAGAGAAAAGAGGATGAGATGGTCGGGGAGATGGAGGAATGTATAAATAAACCAAACAAACAAACAACCAGACACAAAAAGTGTGTTTATGAGCACCCCTGAGAGAGGAGGAGGTGAAGGCAGTGGATAATTAGCACAGGAAGGAAAGCTGGAGTTGGGTGCGTTTGATCTCTCTGATGGAAGAGCAAATGTAATTTAGCATGCTGCAAGTAATTTGTTTTAACAGTTAGCGTGAGTTCCTTTTAATTTCATTTTGCCTTGCATCAGTGTTTCAAATTAAATATTTTTATTGTACAAAGCAAAGCCTGCCGGCTTGAAGTCTAGCACAGCAGCAGCAGCTCGACAACAACTAATGTTTATTCATCTTTGCTTGTTTGCATGTGGCGTAGACACAATCTTGACAGAGGAACTGGGCTGTGGCTTTTATTTGACTAGATCCTGCATAATAAGGCTACTCAGATGTGCAGCATGACAGCTACCTAATCACAATATGAAAATAACAAATTGGCATGTTTGTCACTGAACGTCTGATTGTTGTAAAGGCCAGTTTAAATGGCTGTATCTGATTTGGTGTGTTTACAGTGCAGGATCCTTCCAAATTAGTTCTATTGAAAACAGAAAGTTCTATTGAAAATGTAAAGTCCTGGATTTATACCTCTACTCTGCTGGAGTCTACTGTATGTGATTGTCTACTTCTGCACCAACCAGCAAAATACACACTACCAAAGTACTACAGTTTATACTATACATCTTTGCTGTAGAATAACAGCATAAACAATGGAATTATGATTCATTATTTATCCCCTCTTTATTTATTTACTTGAGGGATCATCTTTTCCTCACACTATTTCTCCTAAACTTACTCTCCCTTTGATATTAGAACTCTAAATGGCATGTTTCAACTCATCACAGTAGGATGAAGGCTGCTCTGTTCCCATTGGTGCTTCACACAGACGTTTATCTTGGCCTGTCAGGGAGATGTCTGCTAATTGCTGCTGCACTGCCGCCCATGGCATAGGAAAGCCTTCCCCCTGCATAGAGCCATGGAGCTAACCAGGCAACTGGGCTGCTGTGTGGGGAGGAGATGAGCCATAATGGGAGTCTTATCAGAAGCAGAGGCCTGTGCTAGCCTAGCACCTAGCACCATTGTTGCTGCTCTGAGCTGTCTTATCATGTGTGGTTGCAACAAACTGCATGGAGGCTGAACTCCCACTCTCATTGGCCAGAGCTATGGGAGATGAGAAAGATGGGAATATTGGGATTGATCGTTGGATGAGACTCCCCGTCTGAGCATGTGCAGAAGAGTGACCATCTTGGATAAGGCTACACAGAAGGAGCTCATAGTCATTCGGCTTTCTAGTATTACTGAGGAATGTAGAATGTTCATGTACTTACATCATAATAGTGTAAAAAAATATTGATTTTAGGGATATGATATCATGTGGTAGATCTAATGCTGTTGGCAATGCTGAATAAATTATATGCTGTAGGCTATAAATCCAAAGTACAAAAGCATTTAGTTTGTAATATTAGAAGTAGCCAACACTCTGCATGCACATTGGCTCATCTGTGCTCCGACTCTTCAAAATGTTCCAATATCCCAGTTATTTCAAAAACCCTTCAAACCTCCCCAAAGGAGCTCTGCTACCTGCAGTTTCCCAGCGAAAAAAAGCATCAGCTGTAGTTGTTCTAATGTGAATTGCAGTGAGGGGGTTGTGCTAGCCTATTGTGTGTCTCAGCTGTGTCCTTGGCAGAGACTGTCTATGGGGCTGTTAGCATTGACAGCTAGCTAGTGCTCCTCTGCTCCTCTCCTCTTTATGGATGGGACTGGAGGCAGATTGTTGGCAGAACAGGAAAGCATCTCAGACTGGTGTCATCTGGCTGGCGCTCCTCTCGGTGTCTGAGCCTCCTCCTCCTTCTTCTCCTGCCTCCTTCCTTCTTTTTAACAGAGCAGAGCCAGATCTAGAGAGGAGCTTTATGGAGCCCATAATGATACCTGGAGACTGTACACAAACACACACACACACACACACACACACACACACACACACACACACACACACACACACACACACACACACACACACACACACACACACACACACACACACACACACACACACACACTACGGACTCCTGATTGTTAACCGTGGCAGCTGCATGAGATAGCGGCTGCAATCATGATGGAAATCCACAGACCTCATTTTGAGTTGGCACTATGAATATTAATGGTTCGTATTCCAGGCCATGTCTAATGATGAGGAAAATTCCCTAATAAAAACTTGATGTGATGAGCAATGACCCGCAGGGTCACGGGAGACAGTGAAAGTGAATAGTGTGCCATCAGGTGTGAGGAGCTAAGTGATTAAAGGCCTGCCACAATCTTGCCTTTTTACCCGTTTTATACCTCAGCTATGGATGGGGGAGGGTGGGAGTATACCTCATCTATGGATGGGGGGGTATACCTCAGCTATGGATGGGGGGACTGGGAGAAATACCTCAGCTATGGATGGGGGGACTGGGAGTATACCTCAGCTATGGATGGGGGAGGGTGGGAGTATACCTCAGCCATGGATGGGGGGGTGGGGGAGCTGGGAGTATACCTCAGCTATGGATGGGGGATGGAGTATACCTCAGCTATGGATGGGGGGGGGGGGAGCTGGGAGTATACCTCAGCTATGGATGGGGGATGGAGTGCTGCCTATGCTGTCTGACAAAATCACTATTTTACTAGTTCTTCAAAGTAAATAAGGCATACTTTTATGATTTCTGAATACCAACTATCAATCACTTAGATCATGTATTTTCAGGTAGAGGTACCTTGCAAAGCAACTGCTCTCTATCCCTCAGATTTGCGCATTCTTCTGTCTTATCTCTCCGTGTCAGCCCACACTTGTCACGTCCTGACCTTAGTTCCTTTTTTATGTCTCTATTTTGGTTTGGTCAGGGCGTGAGTTGGGGTGGGCATTCTATGTTTTGTTCTATGTTTTGTATTTCTGTGTTTGGCCTGGTATGGTTCCCAATCAGAGGCAGCTGTCTATCGTTGTCTCTGATTGAGAACCATACTTAGGTAGCCTGTTCCCACCTGTGTTTGTGGGTAGTTGTTTTGTGTTTGTTTCACCTGACAGGACTGTTTCGATTTTCGTTGTTTCACTATTGTTATTTTGTTATTGCAGTGTTCAGTTTATTTATTAAAATTAACATGGACACTTACCACGCTGCGTTTTGGTCCGGTCCTTCCTATTCCTCATCTGAAGAAGACAACGATCGTTACAGAACTACCCACCAAGAACTACCCACCAAGCAGCGTGGTAAGGAGGAGCAGTGCTATCTGGAGAAATGGACATGGGAGGAGATATTGGGCGGCAAGGGACCCTGGGCACAGGCTGGGGAATATCGCCGCCCCAAAGAAGAACTGGAGGCAGCTAAAGCTGAGCGGCGGCGATATGAGGTAATGCAGCGCAACGGGCACGAGAGGCACGGGGAGATTGGCGGAGTCAGGCGATAGACCTGAGCCAACTTCCCGTGCTTCTCGGAAGAAGCGTAGTACTGGTCAGGCACCGTGTTATACGGTGAAGCGCACGGTGTCGCCAGTACGCGCTCATAGCCCGGAGCGCTATAGGCCAGCCCCCCGCAAGTGCCATGCGAGAGTGGTTATCCAGCCAGGGCGGATTGTGCCAGCTCAGCGTGTTTGGTCTCCGGTACGCCGTTTCGGCCCAGGGTATCCTGCACCGGCTTTGCGTACTGTGTCTCCGGGGCGCTGGGAGGGTGCAGTTCGCCCTATGCCTGCGCTCCACCCGTGCCGTGCGAATGTGGGCATTGAGCCTAAGGGAGAGGTGCGAGTGGTATGCACCAGATCTCCAGTGCTCCCCCACAGCCCGGTTCAACCTGTGCCTGCACTCTGGAGGGTCCTGGCTAAAGTGGTCATCCAGCCTGGAGGAGTGGTGCCAAGGCTGCGCACTAGAGCTCCAGTGCTCCCCAACAGCCCGGTCCATCCAGTGCCTCCTCCACGCACCAGGCCTCCTGTAGGTCTCCCCAGCCTGGTGGGCCCTGTGGCAGCCCCACGCACCAGGCTGTCTCTCCGTCTCCTCCCTCCAGGTTCTCTCTCCAGTCCGGAGCTGCCAGAGTCTCCCGTCAGTCCGGAGCTGCCAGAGTCTCCCGCCTGTCCGGCGCTGCCAGAGTCTCCCGCCTGTCCGGCGCTGCCAGAGTAATGTAGCAGGCGTAAAAGAAACACATGGACCGGACAAGTAGGCGCGCAATGGATTATGGTCATTGTAGTTAAATACTGCCCTGTTGGAAACTACAACTCCCTACTACATCGCACCGTTCGGGCTTGATCTGATTCATCGCTAGAGAAACTGTGTAATGTGCGCATTGAGCTCACAATTTTTTTTTAACTATTCATGGGATACAAATAATTTTACCGACTTCAGTTATGTTAAATGAATTGTACATATATTTTTTTTACTAATATGTCCCTTTTTCATTTGCATGTCCTTCAAGTTCCCATTGTAGTCTATATCCAGATTTTCTATTCTATACATTGAAGACTTTATACATTACCCTGAACACATACAGCAAATGAGGCTGACATTGACAGTGACCTCTCTGTGTGTGTTGGAATAGATCACTGCAATAAAGACACCAACAGACATCAATGCTATTGTATGCCGTGTGTATTAATTAAAATGCACACTAAGTGGACCCGTCTCAGGGGATGTCCTATAATGGCGCAAACAATGCATCTGATGTATGTAATTGTTTCAAAATCCTTCCATTAATCCTTGATTAAGCCAGCATCTGCTTGGCACCCCAGCCCCCCAACTCCCCGACTATGTTACGTTTGACTTCACAGGAAAACGAGGTTCAAGGGTGATGCTCTGTGTGTGTGTGTGTGTGTGTGTGTGTGTGTGTGTGTGTGTGTGTGTGTGTGTGTGTGTGTGTGTGTGTGTGTGTGTGTGTGTGTGTGTGTGTGTGTGTGTGTGTGTGTGTGTGTGTGTGTGTGTGTTTCTCCATCCGCTAACCTTCAGTAAATGCTTCCCTCCTTGAGGCGCCACCTCCACACCTCATCTCACCATTCTACCCATGGATTTGTTACCTGCTTATAGAGAAGGGCGGGCGGGCGCGGGGCCACCCCTGTAGATCAGCTGAGTGCTGTGCCCTGCGGCACCATCTGTCTGTGCCAAGCACCACTCCAGGGCACTGTTGGCACATCTGTTGAGGAGAGCAGCTTAACTGACAAGTTATTTTAAAGGTAGACTCCCCCTCCTCCCAACTCCCGACACGCACACAGACACACATGCACATGCACGCACAGACACACAGACACAAAGACACACACACACACATCTACACATTCCCTACCCCCGCAGCCCATCTTTTTACCCCAGGCAAAATATGTAAGTGTATCTGTCTGTGTATGGTGTGTGTGATTTTCCCCCTTGTGAAGAGGTTGTCTGCCTTTCAAGCATTCCTCTTTTCCACTTGTGAGCTAACACCTTCAAATGGAATCCCTTTACACATGCACAGAGCCCGCTCTCTAATTTGCCATTATTGGTGTTGTTCTATTGTAAACCATAAGAGATTAAACAATATGGAAATAATCATAAAAAATAACCTCTTCCAAGAAAGTTCTCTCAAATCTTCTTTCAATAAGTCTGGGCAGATTCCAGAGGAATTAAACTTTAAAAGAACGGGCCTAATGTTGCACTCTCGGATATTGAAACCAGAGGTCATAAACTATAAAGCTATTATTATTTTCCCTCCATCTCTCCTCCTCTATTCCAATGACTGGAATCCTGCGTTTAGTTTGCGGTCTCAATGAATGTCGTCTGGATAAAGTTTTACATTTGAAAAGAAATTGCCTTCAGATGTTGGCCTGCTGCAATTGGATAGGGGTGGACGGGTGAGCGGATCATGCGTGGTAATGTTGGGCCAGACAGCAGACCGCTCCTCCCTCATCTTTCTCTCTCTCTGGTCTGAAGGGAGGGACACACTTGGCCAGCAGAGGAGACGTTTTGCCTAGCTACCTAGACTCCTTGCTTCGGCCAAACGCTATGCCATTCCGACGGACTTTAGTTTCTTCTCCGCAATGGGTCTGGATCTGAGTACCTACCAAACCCTTCACAGAAGCCGAACACATTCGGGGCCGTCTGATTGGTCCAGAAACCGATGGTGTTATGCTGATGAAGGAGGACCCAAAAGCGACGTAATAGAAACAGAGTCTTTATTCCAGTCTTAGACAAAAACGATACTCCTGATATATCTAAGGTAAAAACAAAACAGGAAAACTGAAATCCTCTCGTCAGTAGAGATGAACGACTGGAGACGCGACCACTAGACACCTGCTCACATGCAGCATCTGATGAAGGCAAAAACACGACAGGGCGGAACAAGGACACAGAACAGCAAACATCAAACAAGAATCCGACAAGGACTGAAGCGGAACACAGAGGAAGAAATAGGAACTCTAATGAGGGCAAAAATAGGGGACAGGTGTGAAAGAGTAAATGAGGTCGTTAGGAGAATGAGAAACAGCTGGGAGCAGGAACGGAACGATAGAGAGAGAGCGGGAGAGGGAGAAAGGGAGGAGGAGAGAGAAGGATAGAAAGAGGGAAAGAACCTAATAAGACCAGCAGAGGGAAGCACAGGGACAAGACATGATGATCAAAAACATGACAGATGGGTTGGGCCAGAGCCGGAACACACGTGGGTAAACCGTCAATGGTTTTGATACTCTGATTGGTTAGACGATCCAATCGCTAATGACTTTGTTTTGTACTACTGTACGCCTCGCGTCACCATAAACTACTTCAATGACGGCAGTCTCAGACTAAAGTATGTAGTGAACAACAGAGCAGCGGAAGAATAGTGTGAGTCGTTAGACTAGGAGACGTTAGCCTCATGTCACTATGGCTGTGCTACAGACTGTCTGAACTGAAGCCCTCCGGCTAGTAGGATGGTTTGTCCTGTCTTTCTCTTCCTTCTCCATACTTTATATGACAGCTAGACATCAAGCAGATGCTGGGAAAATGAGATGTTAGATGTCATCACAACAGACCTTGGTTTTATTTTAATGACACCCTAGTCAGACATGTCATGTTGAATTTCCTTCTATTTGGGAACCCAGTGTTTTTGTAAAACAGTCTTTTTAAGAATATTTGGTGGGAAAAAATTAAGTGTTTTCCCAAGTTTTTTCTGGGTTAGGAACAGAGGTAAAATGATCTGAGGTCTGGATTTATTTAAACTGCATTCCACCATGATCACTTGAACGTGTTTGCGTGATTCGCTAGTGTGGCTGGTCATCATTTTGCTGTTAATGTAGGAATTTTAAACCAATTAACCTGATTTAGATTAAGAGGTTTTAACCTAAAGAATGTATACCGGTATATCGTACCTTTCAGTTCACCCCTAATATATAGTTACAGGTTGGAGTTACAGTTGGGCTTTGTCATTGAGATCTATGGTAGCCTAATGGCCTGGGTACCTGGAGGAAGTGGATGTTTGATTTGAACAGGCCTTTGGTGTGTCTGTCCGGAGCAGCCTGTCTGACTGGACAGTATCTCTGCTTTCTGTCTCCAAGATGGATGGCCCAGTGTCCTTTTGCCAACAATGAGAAAATCTCTCTTCATTCTTTTCTCTCTCTCTTATTTTCTCTCACTTTCTCTGTCGGAGGTGAAAGTATTATCATAATAATCAGACATTCCATTTAGCAATCCACTCTCTCAAACTAATTTGTAAGTCTGCCCTGTTAGCCCAGTCTGCTCCGGTCCTGAGTCCTACCGGTGCTCCATGTGTTGTAAGCCCTGAGCTCATCAGTCTCCCCTTACTACCAGGGTGGATTTGCTATTTACTGTTCCTCAGCTCACAGTGGTGGTACTAGGACAGGGACTGGCTGGTCGGCCTTGCATGGGGATGTGAGAATGAGCATGGCACAGGTCTCTGCCTGCCTCATCACCATCACGGCCCCTATGTTACCTGTGAATAACACGCCAGAGTCCAAGCCCGGCACATCGCCATATTGTGGGAGGGAGTTTGAGGAGGGAGGGAGGGAGGAGCGCGGAGGAGAGGCACAGGCTCGGCAGGCCCGGGCTCAGCCACCTCCATGGCAGGCAGGCCTCCCTTCCGCTCTGCTCTGCAGGGAGGAGCGCGGGGCTCCAAGATGGCAATCAAGCCTTGATTTGCCAACACATTTCTAATGATTAAAATGTAATTAGCACCAGTGAGCGCCTCCTCCCCAGCTAATTTCCATGCACACTGTGACAGGCAGGTGGTTGGCGGCGCCCGGGCCCCAGCAGCAGATGGAAGAGCAGGCAGCGGGAGAGGAAAACATTTTGCCATGCGACTGTTTGCATCAGAAAACCATCAGGACGTGCAGCTTTACTCTGGGAGGGAGAAAAAAAGAAGAGGAGCCCTTGACGGCGGCATATCAAATTGGCACCGTCTGAGCTGACCCTGGCAATAGCTGCCATTATTCATGCTGCTATCCCACTAGCTTCCAAGCTGGCAGACAGGCAGGCAGGTGGGCAGACAGACAGACAGGCGAGTCGAGGGGTAGACAGTTTCTATTTATCCTTTATTTAACCAGGGAGTCCCTCAGCTTTAACCCCTTCAGTGATGCTGCAGGAAATGTGTCCCAGGCAGATAACTAGCCCCAGTCCTCAGCTCCACTAGACCCTTAAAGGAAGCAGATATCAATGGTACTGTCATTAATTCTAGGGTCATGGACAGTGACCAGCAGCACCTCGTGATAGTACCAGACATGGGGATGGCATGGCACAATGATGCATCCATCCATCCATATTGAAGAAGTTGACATTTGAGCGAATATTAGGTCAGGCTATTGTGAATGGTTGTTTATATTTCTTTGATTGACACAGCATCTGTATACATTTGAGAAACAGTGCATTTGGAACCACATATTCCATGATTCCAGATTATATGCCTAAATGTTATATTTCTAAGTAGCTACAGTACAGAACATGGCGTGCATCTCTCTCACGCATCTCTGTTTGATGTGGTGGGCAAGACTCCTTATGACAACAGTTGTTTCTGTTGGAGAGTTTGGTAGAGCCAGACACAGAAAGACCCTGCTGTTGCTTATGAGAGGATAGCAGAACGAAGCTAGCTGAATCATTTACCATTGAGGACATCTCTCCTCATGTTCCCTGTCTGTTCCCTGTCTCCTCTGTCTATTGGGTTAATATTATCTCAGCTGGAGTCTGGAGAGGCTTACGGACACAGAATAGTTTTATCCTACTCTGAGTCTGATATAAACAAAAGCCTTGATGCTTGGACACATTATAGGGAGATTTGTAAGTGCACTAAGCCAAAAGGAGGGATAGAGGGTGGGGGTCGTGGCGGGGCGGTCGGGGCAATCAGAAGTGCTCCGGATACAGGCCAACATCAACAGCTCTTAGTGCTGAGGGTAATGTTTGACATTCCTCTGTTACTTAACCTAAACACTCTGGTCTGGGGTCTGCGTTGTACAGTATAATGTTGGGGCTGTGTAAATACCACTGGGCCTGGCTAGAGTATCGCTTTCTATGGCTGCTGCCCTCCTTCTCCCCCCGTCTTCCTCAGAGGAGTAATGGTTTCCTTATTGTACATGACTGCATTAAATTACGCAGACTTCCTCAAGCTGCCTCAGCCTGTCTGAGAGCTAAGCTCTGGGTTCTAAATGGCCCCATTGTTGTACTGTAGGTACATCTTTTTTACATGTCTGTGTGTTTTACATATTAATGTCCTAGTTTTTCTAGTTTCCCTTTCAAAATAGTTTTTGCAGTTTGTTCTCCTATTTACAGTAGCATACTATACCTACTCATTTCCATGAGCACTCTGATTTAAAACCTTATCAAATCCATCCAGCCTCCAAATGTGCAACCATAATGGTACTGTAGTTGAGATATGTCATCCACATAATCTTTTGCTCACAGTGATATTATCTAGCCTAGGCTCTCCGCAGTGCCTCTGGTTTCAACATGGGTCTCAGTAAATGGAAAGAACATAGATTTGCCAATGATGGTGTTCCTCTCTCCGAGCCACACTGCGTAACAGCATTTTAACGCACCATGATCACTAATCAGTGACTGACGACACCGACTTGTTTTTATGTTACAAGTGTTTGTATCTTTTTAGCATTATTATTTTTGGTTGCTTTTCCCTGTGTAGTGCAGTGAGTGTGAGGGAGCGTGGCGTCTTGTGCTTAAAGGACGAACAAATTGCCTGCCCTTGCCTGTCAGTCTTGATCTCTGGCTTTCTTGCTTTGCTCATTATAAAGGTATTTCCATTTTATTGAGTTCTCTCATTTTTTCTTCTCCCACTCCCTTTGTAGTGCAGAGAAATTTGCATTCCTCTATCCTCAGGGGAAGAAAGTAATGACAGCAATTGATTTGTATTTTCTCTTCCCCCTCTAGCTGTGTGAGTGTCTCGTGTAGTGGCACCTGCAGAAGCGACAGGCACGGGGATGAGAAGCGAAAGAGAGCAGTTGATTAAATCATCATCAAGTCGTACCGCTAGAAAGTCAATTCTGCTCGCCGTCTACAATGATATCCTTTTATCTTAAAGTAATGAGCTATGGCATTTTTGCATCGGGTAATACGATGACTTCTATTAGCATGTTCCATTTGCTTCATAAGCAAGGGCAAGTAATTCCAGTCCTCTTCTATCTCGACAATCAAAGCAATTGGCTGCACAGGCAAGCAGGGGAAAAGGGAATGGAAGGGGGGAAGAAAAGAAAGAAAGAAAAAAAGGCTGCGGGTGTTTTTTATGGATCACAACACAGTGGAAAAAATGTATCTCCCCATTATTTGAACTCCTCGCCTGCCTGCTCTGCTTGGTGTGCTCTGCACAGAGACTGCATGGACTACTGAGTCTTGGGTAACATTACTCTTGTCACAGTCTGAAGGCTTAAACACATGGAAGTAGTTCAGACAGTAATACAGGGCCCTTTATTAGTGATGGGGGGAAAAGTCGATACAGTTACATATCACAAAATTATTTTGGACAACATTTTATTGATACTTTGACTCCAAGTAATGGCTAGCGTTAGCTAGCGCTAGTCGGCTGTACCTGCGCAAAAACTCTGGTATTTTTCATACTATATCTTCTGTTCCATTTTCTTTTAAATATGTTTTAAGCACTTTTATTTCCATGACTGATCAGAACTCGTTTTTATTATGGCTCCTTCTTGTCTCTCTGCAGCAGACATATAGTGAGCAATATGTTTGGAACAATAAATCACAATAAAATTGCAGTATCGAATCGCAATACATGTACATCAATACAAGTATCGTGATAGTATAGTATCATGGGGTCCCTGGCAATTCCCAGTCCTAATAGATACAGTTACATTTAGCATGCATCATTTGTAGAACATGCATTGTTGTAGGTAATGAAGTACATTAACTTTGTTTGTTTTTCTAGCTGACAGGCTATGTAGTCTATATTTGGCTGTTGACTTGACTCTGTGCACTGTGAATGAATTAACGCAGGGGGAAAGAAAGGAGTGATGGAGATAGATAAAGAGGGGGAAAGAGGGTTGGAGGGAGAGAACCGGAGAGTGTTTTCTCAGTGTGTTTATTGCCTCTGCATAATTTATGAGGTGCTGACCATCATGGCAGTTTGCTGGGGGCTGGCCACTGGGGCCGTGTGGGACAGGCCGGTAAATTGGATGGCGTGCTCCTGCTGAGCACGCTGTCCAGCACAGGCCCCTCTCCCTCTTCACTGGTCCAGTCAGCCAGGGGAATACAGAGCCAGAGGCCCAGCCTGCCTTTTACCTTTGAGCTCTGCAGGGAGCAGGGAGCAGGGCCCCGGCTCTGCAGAAAGGAAAAAAATAGAGAGCACCAGGCTCAGGGAAGTCACCGTGGCCTGGCTCCCATGCGCTGTCAGTCAATCACCCCACACTGGGCTGGCACAAGGGTAAACCCTCTGTGTTTTAATCGACACTAGCCACCCACCCCCCCCCCCCCCCCCCCCCGCTCCACACACCCAGTGCCTTCTTCATTTCCGACTCCAGTGCTTCCCCGCTCCTCGGCCATATGCACAACTTCGAGGGCCGCCGGCCACCCAGCATCCCGCTAATTAGTTGATAAAGAATTAAGTGGACCTTGAAATTGAAATTGGGGAAGAAAAACTGAAATCCAACTTTTTTTCCCAAAAGACACCTTTACAGTTTCTCTGTTCTCTCCATCTTTCCATCCTGCACCTAAAATCATTTATATGAACAATTTAGATTTGTGTGTTTTGAATGTTAATCAGACTAACCAGGTGCTTGCGTGAGATATTTTATGGACTGTTTGTTTCATATTCAGATCCATGTCTAAAGAGTATAATGGAGTGGTCTAATGACATTGGCCCAACAGATCCACGGACAACGTTATTGCCATAGCAATGCACACTGCCATATTCCACCTGGACAAGAGGGATACCTATGTAAGAATGCTGTTTATTGACTATAGCTCAGCACTCAATACCATAGTACCCTCCAAGCTCATCACTAAGCTCGGGGCCTTGGGTCTGAACCCCGCCATGTGCAACGGGTTCCTGGACTTCCTGATGGGCCGGCCCCAGGTGTTGAAGGTAGACAACAACACCTTTGCCACGCTGATCCACAACACAGGGGCCCCACAGGGGTGAATGCTTATCCCCCTCCTGCACACTGCCTTCCCTCCAGGAAATCTACAACACCTGGTTTCACAGGAAGGCCAAGAAGAACATCAAGGACTTCAGCCACCCGAACCAGCGCCTGTTCACCCCGCTACCATCCAGAAGGCGGAAACAGTACAAGTTCATCAAAGCTGGGACTGATAGACTGAAAAACAGCTTCTATCTCCAGGCCATCAGTCTTTTAAATAGTCATCACTAACCGGCTTCTGCCCAGTACCCTGCCCTGAACCTTAGTCACTGTTACTAGCTAGCTACCACCCAGTACTCTACCCTGTACCTTAGAGACTGCTGCCCTATGTACATAGTCATTGAACACTGGTCACTTTAATAATGTTTACATACTGTCTTACCCACTTCATATGTATATACTGTATTCTAGTGGTGGCTCATTCTATAAAACTGCTGTACACACCTTTTCTATTATGAATATATGATACTGCCCATACTGTCTATACACCATGATATATATATATATATACAGTACCAGTCAAAAGTTTGGACACCCTTACTCATTCAAGGTTTTTTCTTTATTTGTACTATTTTCTACATTGTTGAATAATAGTGAAGACATCAACATTATGAAATAACACATATGGAATCATGTAGTAAGTTTTAAACCAATCAAAATATATTTTATATTTGAGATTCTTCAAAGTAGCCACCCTTTGCCTTGATGACAGCTTTGCACATTCTTGCCATTCTCTCAACCAGCTTCATGATGTAGTCACCTGGAATACATTTCAATTAACAGGTATGCCTTGTTAAAAGTTCATTTGTGGAATTTCTTTCATTCATAATGCGTTTGAGCCAATCAGTTGTGTTGTGACAAGGTAAGGGTGGTATACAGAAGATTGCCCTATTTGGTAAAAGACCAAATCCATATTATGGCAATAACAGCTCAAATAAACAAAGAGAAACAACAGTCTATCATTGCTTTAAGACATGAAGGTCAGTCAATAAGGAACATTTCAAGAACTTTGAAAGACCCAGAGTACCTCTGCTGCAGAGGATAAGTTCATCAGAGTTACCAGCCTCAGAAATTGCAGCCCAAATAAATGCTTCTCAGAGTTCAAGTAACAGACACATCTCAATATCAACTGTTCAGAGGAGACTGCGTGAATCAGGCCTTCATGGTCGAATTGCTGCAAAGACACCACTACTAAAGGACACCAATAACAAGAAGAGACTTGCTTGGGCCAAGAAACACGAGCAATGGACATTAGACCGGTGGAAATCTGTCCTTTGATCTGATGAGTCCAAATTTGAAGTTTTTGGATCCAACCACCTTGTTTTTGTGAGATGCAGAGTAGATGAACGGATGATCTCCGCATGTGTGGTTCCCACTGTGAAGCATGGAGGAGGAAGTTTGATGTTGTGGTGGTGATTTTCTGGTGACACTGTCCCCATCCAACCTGACAGAGCTTGAGAGGATCTGCAGAGAAGAATGAGAGAAACTCCCCAAATACAGGTGTGCCAAGCTTGTAGCATCATACCCAAGAAGAGGCAGTAATCGCTGCCAAATGTGCTTCTACAATGTACTGAGTAAAGGATATGAATACTTATGTAAATGTGATATTTCCTTTTTTTATTTGTAACAAATTTGCTACAATTAAAACCTGTTTTGCTTTGTCATTATGGGGTATTATGTGAAGATTGATGAGGGGGAAAAAACGATTTAATCCATTTTAGAATAAGGCTGTAATCTAACAAAATATGGAAAAAGTCAAGAGGTCTGAATACTTTCAAAATGCACTGTATATTTACACTGTACATACAGTTGAAGTCGGAAGTTTACATACACCTTATCCAAATACATTTAAACTCAGTTTTTCACAATTCCTGACATTTAATCCTCGTAAAAATTCCCTGCCTTAGGTCAGTTAGGATCACCACTTTATTTTAAGAGTACGTTCATCTCTAGGAGACAGAAAGCGTCTCCTTCCTGAGCGGTATGACGGCTGCGTGGTCCCATGGTGTTTATACTTGCATACTATTGTTTGTACAGATAAGAGTGGTACCTTCAGGCATTTGGAAATTGCTCCCAAGGATGAACCAGACTTGTGGAGGTCTACAAGGTCTTGGCTGATATCTTTTGATTTTCCCATGATGTCAAGCAAAGAGGCACTGCATTTGAAGATAGGCCTCGAAATATATCCACAGGTACACCTCCAATTGACTCAAATGATGTTAATTAGCCTATCAGAAGCTTTAAAGCCATGACATAATTTTCTGGAATTATCCAAGCTGTTTAAAGGCACGGTCACCTTAGTGTATGTAAACGTCTGACCCCACTGGAATTGTGATACAGTGAGTTGTAAGTGAAATAATCTGTCTGTAAACAATTGTTGGAAAAATTACTTGTGTCATGCACAAAGTAGATGTCTTAACCGACTTGCCAAAAGTATAGTTTGTTAACAAGGAAGTTGGGGAGTAGTTGAAAAATGAATTTTAATGACTCCAATCTAAGTGTATGTAAACTTCCGACTTCAACTGTACAGTGCCTTCAGAAACTATTCTCACCTCTTTACTTTTTCTAAATTTTGTTGTGTTACAGCCTGAATTTAAAATAGATTTAAATGAGATGTTGTGTCACTGATCAACAAACAATACTGTCAAAGTGGAACTTTGTTTGTCTTTTTTTTTTTTATTAATACAAAATTAAAAGCTGAAATGTCTTCAATCAATAAGTATTCAACCCCTTTGTTATAGCAAGACTAAATAAATTCAGGAGTAAAAATGTGCTTAACAAATTGCGTAATAAATTGCATGGAAGTTGCGTGTTAAGAATAGTGGTTAACATGATTTTCGATTAACTACCCCATCTCTGCACCCCACACATACAATTATCTGTAAGGTCCCTCAATCGTGAATTTCAAGCACAGTATTCCAAAACATGCATCCTGTTTGCAACAAGGGACTAAAGTAATACTGCAAAGGAATTGGGGAAGAAATTTACTTTTTTGTCCTGAATACAAATATGCTTGGGGCATATCCAACACAACACATCACTGAGTACCACTCTTCATATTTTCAAGCATGGTGGTGGCTGCATCATGTTATGGAAAAGCTTGTCGTCTGCAAGGACTAGGGAGTTTTCTGTGATAAAAAGAAAAGGAATACAGCTATAAGCACAGGTAAAATCCTAGAACCTGGTTCAGTCTGCTTTCACCTTTCAGCAGGACAATAACCTAAAACACAAGGCCAAATCTGGGGCTGTAGGTAGCCTAGTGGTTAGAGCATTGGGCCAGTAACCGAAAGGTTGCTAGATTGAGTCCCAGAGCTGACAAGGTAAAAATCTGTCGTTCTGCCCCTGAAAAAGGCAGTTAACCCACTGTTCCTAGGCCATCATTGTAAATAAGAATTTGTTCTTATCTGACTTGCCTAGTTAAATAAAAAAAATAAAAAAAATCTACACTGGAGTTGCTTACCAAGACGACATTGAATGTTCCTGAGTGGCCTAGTTACAGTTTTTACTGAATTGGCTTGGAAATCTATGGCAAGACTTGAAAATGACTGTCTAGTACTGATCAACAATCAAGATCTTGATCAACAATCAAGATCTTGAAGAACTGTAAAAAGAATAATGGGCAAATATTGCACAATCCAGGTGCGCAAAGCTCTTAGACATCCCCAAAAAGACAGCTGTAATGGCTGCCAAAGGTGCTTCTACAAAGTATTTACTCAGTGGTGTGAATACTTACGTAAATTTGATATTTCTGTATTTCGTTTTCAATAAATTACCAAAAATGTCTAAGAACTTGTTATCACTTTGTCTTTAATGGGGTAATGTGTATAGATCTGTCAATATATATTTTTTTATTCCTTTTGGAATTCAGGCTGTAACACAATAAAATGTGGAAAAAGTCGAGGTGTATGGATACTTTTTGAAGGCACTGTATATATTTATATTCCAGACTCTGACATTGTTCATTCTGATATTTCTTAATTTAAATGTTTGTATTTTGAGGATTTGTGTTTATTTTGTTGTGTTACTAGGTATTACTGCACTGTTGGAGCTAGAAGAACAAGCATTTCACTGCACCTGCGTTAGCATCTGTAAATATATGTACACAACCAATAAAATTTTATTTGAATATGATGGAAATACTCATCTGTACTCAGTTCTCCATTAAAGACCTGATAAAATGTGTCGTGTGATGAGGTAAATTAGATTCTGTACACTCACATTTCAATTAAAGACCTGATAAAATGTGTCGTGTGATGAGGTAAATTAGATTCTGTACACTCACATTTCAATTAAAGACCTGATAACCTGTTTGGGCTGCAGCCCGACACCGGTACACTTATGACAACATCCAGCTCAAGTGCAGGGCGCGAAATTCAAAATATATATATTTTTAAATATTTAACTTTCACACATTAACAAGTCCAAGACACCAGATGAAAGGTACACATCTTGTGAATCAAGCCAACATGTCCGATTTTTAAAATGTTTTACAGGGAAGACACAATATGTAAATCTATTAGCTAACCACGTTAGCAAAAGACACCACTATTCTTACTCCATCAGTTTTTGACTCCATCAGTAGCTATCACAAATTCGGCCAAATAAAGATATAAATAGCCACTAACCAAGAAACAACCTCATCAGATGACAGTCTGATAACATATTTATTGTATAGCATATGTTTTGTTCAAAAAATTTGCATATTTCAGGTATAAATCATAGTTTACATTTCAGCTACAATCAGAAATTGCACCGAAAGCAGCCATAATATTTACAGACACCAACGTCAAATACCTAATTACTCATCATAAAACATTTCTGAAAAATACATAGTGTACAGCAATTGAAAGACAGGCATCTTGTGATTCCAGACAATATTTCCGATTTATTAAATGTTTTACAGCGCAAACAAAATGTAGCGTGATATTAGCGTAGCCACAATAGCCAGAAACACTTGGGCGCCCACGACCAGTTCACATGCACGACAGATATTAGAAATAGCATCATAAAATGTTTCTTACTTTTGGTGATCTTCCGTCAGAATGTTGGACAAGGTGTCCTTTGTCCAGAACAGTCGTTGTTTTGATCTGGAACGGCAAATATCCCTCTTCATTTAGCATGGGCACTTGCCAAGTGGCACGGATCACTCCAACGTCAACAAAGTCAGAGAACGGAACACGGCAAAACTCTGATTAAACTATATTGAAAAAACATACGTTACGATGATATGGTCACATGTATCAAATAAAATCTAAGACGGAGATGTTAGTCGTTCATAACGACAGCTAAACAGAAGGCATATCCATGTCCTCTTTCGCGCGCTCCAGAAACAGGATATGGACGGTCACGTCAAACAAAGAGCTTTTATTCCAGACCAAGATAGACACGAAATTTCTTCTCTCACCGCATCTTGATAACCAGGGGAAGGTGTATCAAGTGTATGTAGACTCTTACGTATCACGCCCATGTCTAGGCATGAAGTTGAACAGAGCATTGATTTCTGACATTCCACTTCCTGGTCAGGAAAAGTGCTGCAGAATGAGTTCTGTTTCACTCAGAGAAATAATTCAAACGATTTTAGAAACTAGAGAGTGTTTTCTATCCAATAGTAATAATAATATGCATATTGTACGAGCAAGAATTGAGTACGAGGCCGTTTGAAATGGACACATTTTATCAGGTTACTCAATACTGCCCCTTGCAGCCATAACAGGATAAAATGTGTCGTGTGATGAGGTAAATTAGATTCTAGACACTCACATTTCAAATTAAAGACCTGATAAAATGTGTCGTGTGATGAGGTAAATTAGATTCTGTACACTCACATTTCAATTAAAGACCTGATAAAATGTGTCGTGTGATGAGGTAAATTAGATTCTGTACACTCACATTTCAAATAAAGACCTGATAAAATGTGTCGTGTGATGAGGTAAATTAGATTCTGTACACTCACATTTCAATTAAAGACCTGATAAAATGTGTCGTGTGATGAGATAAATTAGATTCTGTACACTCACATTTCAATTAAAGACCTGATAAAATGTGTCGTGTGATTAGGTAAATTAGATTCTGTACACTCACAGTTCAATTAAAGACCTGATAAAATGTGTCGTGTGATGAGGTAAATTAGATTCTGTACACTCACATTTCGATTAAAGACCTGATAAAATGTGTCGTGTGATGAGGTAAATTAGATTCTGTACACTCACATTTCAATTAAAGCAAATAAAAAGGAGAGCAAATTACAGGGTATATGCCTAGTTATTCTAACCATGTTTCTGTGTTCTCTTACAGTGTGACAGTGAGAGCGATCAGGAAGACAAGGTAAGACTCCATCTTAGTGTTTATCTTTCTCTACCAAGATATTCCTTTCTTCCTGCAATGCAGATCTTTTTCATGTATCTTTCATCAATGTGGTTTCAATGAGGATCAAATATTAGACTTTCTTTAAGTGTAGATTTCTATTTAATTAGAATTAAACATCTAGTTAATAACTGTGAGAGGCCTAATTAGCTGCACTTTAATTATAAATGACTAAATGATGTGCGAAATCTAAATTGAACTGTTATGGCTTTAGATTACAGTTAAGTGGAGCTGCTATGGCTGTGTGCATTTCCATTAGGCTTTATACAGTATTTTCTCAAATCGTTTCTCACAGAAGCATTGTGTTTACAAGCCATAAACAATGTGCTTCAATGTCTTCACCTGTAGTATAATAGTAAAATAATAGTATAAAAAGTGTAATTCTTTAGTTCATATTCTTTAATTATTCTAAGTATTATTAGCCTCTCATCACACTGTATCGGAGTCTCTTATCTTAAACAGACTGCATTTTAATGTAACTTGGTCCAAAACCATGTGGCTCTGACTGGTCTGTATGCTGCAAAGTTGGACCTTTGCCAGTGGTCTGAACATATTCACAGATAGTAGTCTTAGATCCTTCTGAGCAGCCATATTTCCCAGGAACAGTAAACTTGCAACTGTAAATCCAGCAAAAGTGTGATGATTTAGAATACCATTTGTTGTTTGTTGTTTGTTGTTTTGTTTAGTCGCTTCTGTAAATTGAGTCATTACTCAGTGCCGTCAATTCAAATTACCCCGTGGCAATTCCTTTTGTTTCAGCAACACGTCGTAGCCTGTAATTCCCTTAGTGATTTTATTCATTCATCCCGGATCATGTTACAGTGGTGATGAACAGAGCTGAGCGCCACGCTGTACCTTTCTGTCAATGATTAATTGTGTATTAAAATAACAGAGGAGTGAATGAGTAAATAGGGGGGCTCTGACTGCCACGGTTCTCCTCTGTTACAGAGTAATTGAAGCTCAAGCTCCTCAGCATCATCCTCGTTACCCTGTAGTCACCACAGTCACTATCTGTCCCTGCCAGGCATCAGCCTCGTTCTCTTTCTTTCTCTCTCTCTCTCTCCAGCCACCACCAGGATCATTTGAATTCTGTGGATGTGTTCTACTTTAGAACACGGCTGTGGAGAAGAAGGGGGGGGCACAGTCGTTTTAAAGGGTCAAATGTATTCAGATGAGGACAAACGTGGCTTATTTCGTTTTCTTCAGAATCAGGAAATGGAAAAAGTGTTCCCAGGAGAAATCCCGTTCTGCCTGGTGTAGAGAGGCTTCTGCTGTGGTGACAGGAGCCGCAGGGGCTCTGATAAGAGCCAGCTTTTTGCCTCTGTGTGTGTGTGTGTGTGTGTGTGTGTGTGTGTGTGTGTGTGTGTGTGTGTGTGTGTGTGTGTGTGTGTGTGTGTGTGTGTGTGTGTGTGTGTGTGTGTGTGTGTGTGTGTGTGTGTGTGTGTGTGTGTGTGTGTGTGTGTGTGTGTGTGTGTGTGTACACATGAGTGTGCTGGACGAGCGCGTGTGTGTGTGTGTTCTTTTAATACATCCTGTCTCCAAAGGACAGTCAACGCTGTCAGAAGACATGGATGTTCTCCTGGGTGCTCTTTACAAAGTGACCTGTTTGATGGGATTCCTCTAACATGACATGATAATGGTGTGTTGGCTGACAGATAGAAACCAGGGTCCTCACACACACATGCATGGACACACACGCACACTTGTCCATTATTATCCCAATCTATCGGTCATTCCCTTTCTTCTCTATGACAGTGTCTCACATGCAGTCTTTTTAGAGTTAAGACATTGATAGGGACAGGGTGTTCTCATCCTACTGTCACTTTAATAGACAATATCCCTCTACCATGATTACTGTAACTGTTAGAATGTTAAAGAAGTGTCTGTGATTCTGTGTCTGGTCTTAGGCTGAAGGAGATGGTACACTGTCTATAGCACTGTCATGTCTCTTTGTCCCTGTAATAGTGACTGATGGCCCATCTCATTTTTGCCCAGAGTTTTCTTGAATGATATGTTCTGTCCTCTTTCATCAGGCAGAGTGGGATGGTCCATCTGGTCTCAGGGCCTGCACCCGGGGTCCGTCCAGGGACCGCCGGTGGTTGATGAATTGGTGTCGGTATATGGCAGGGATCATCAACTAGATTCAGCCGCGTGTCAACGTATTCTTGAGCGGATGGTTGGGAGGCATGAAACACAATTAAAATAATTTGTAGACTACAAATTGACCGCAAAAAGCCCAAACAGATATAATGTTTGACTAAAACATATTCAAACCTTGCTTACAAGCGTATACGATAATGTGTGTCTCTCTATTATGTGTGGGAATACTTGGGAACAGATTTCATAAATTGAAATCACTTGGAGCTGATCTCCTGGTGTTTTTACAGTCTTTTACGTCCTACAAAAGAAAATACCCTCCAATTTTTTTGTTGTTGAAATTATATATTTTTGGCTCAGAAAACTTGGGGGGCGAAATAAAACCACCCGCGGGCCAAATTCGCCCTCTGTGGTCCGCCAGATGGGGAACCCTGGTATATCGGATACGAGTGAGAGAGAAAAAGCTAATCCCAATGAGTCTCTTGTCAAAGCTTTGGCCGGCCTGGATGTTCCAATCCTGGCTCTGGCCGCAAAGTGTGCTTGGCCCCGATTCCAGGTTCCATTCTGGAAAAGCTAGTCAGTCATTGATTGTGTTCCGGCTCTCTTTCACTTCCCAGGCTAGGCAGCCCGAGGGATCCGGGCTCGAATCTGATCCAGGATCAGGTGGTTCTTTTTATTATTGCTAACAGGTAGGACTGGGCCGTTCATTTGAAGCAGCTTGAGTCCCATTATTACAGCAGGATTACAGACAGGAGTAGAGGATAGGAGAGAAGTTGCAGAGAGAGAGAGAGGGAAGGATTCCATATCCTAAAGGTGCCTTTGATGTGGGCCGCCAATATCCAATAACATTCCCCGTTTCATGGCGCAGTTAACGCCAACAGGTTTTTCACCATCTGAGAGTGTTTAAAGGCTGATGAGGCTAAAGTGAATGTAAAATGGGCTCAGTCTTAAACTTTAATGTGCACGTGTTTATGTGCCCAGAACATCTTTCAGTGATTTAAGAAAAATATTCTGTGCTGCTCCTTGGGTGTGTGGACACAACTCATAGTTGCGTAAGCTTCAATTCCCTCAAATATATAGCTTTTATTTATTTTTTAAATGCTTTTCATGAGAAATCTTTTGAAGCATTAGTTATAAGATGGAAATGACTGTTCCATGGAAATGACATAGTCACGAGCACCAGCCACTCTATCCAGACCAGACTAGCTAAATGCTTAAGTGGTTTTGCTGGTAAGTGGCACCTTAAACTGCCAGTCAAATTATTTGCAAAGATATCTGGTGGTGTTCTAGTGCTTTTTACTAGACTAGAGCGTCAGCCCACAGCCCTGAGTGACTGAAGACTACTTAGGCCTTTTATGAAGATGGCGAGACCTCTCTCTTATCATTCAACAGTCTTTTTATTCCACCTGGCGCAGAGCCTCTTTACCTAGACCACACCTTCACTAAGTGTGTATTTATTCACCATCAGTCTATCAGCGTTTGGCCACTAAGCAGTAAATGCCATTTTGAAAGGTTTGTGTCTTATTAACGACCTGGCATGGAAAAGTGGTGTAATTTGCCGTAGTTGGTCCTTATTGGAGGCAAGGGGAGACTGTAAGTGGGTGCTTTAGTGGAGCCGCCATGGAGAGGACCTGTTTGTCCTTGACATCAAATAAAGATCTGATCTGGTAATATATTTGCTGTTTCTCTTTTTTTATTGTATTGCTGTGTTTGCCCTCAGACAATTACAGCAGAAGTGTCGAGTTTCTCAATCATTCAACGAACAAACAGCGCTGTGTATAAAAACGTTTTATCTTCTCTCCTTCCCCCCTACTGCTGGGGAGCTGGATGAGTAATAAAAAGCAGAGAGCGACTTGTCAGTGTTAAAAGATTGTGTTTTGCCCCTCCAAAGGAAGAGTATAGTGTTTACAGGCTTGAGTGGGTGCTCGCTAGGCCGAGGCTGAGGCTGATTGCACTAGAGTAGCCTGTCAGCCCGTGATTTGTCATGTACTCTATCATCCTTGTCACTCCGCAGAGCGTTGTCATAGGTAACGAATTTGTACCCCCCCCCCAAACTCCCTCTCCCCCTTCTCCCATATTTGTACCCAGTCCATGTAGGAAATTTGTATTTACTTTGGGGGAGTGTAATTTGTTCCTCATGGATAATATGACCCTTAGCGGAGTCGGATCATGGGTTAGTTGAAGTGATATTTTCCGGTAATGGTAGTCGTACATCATGGCTGTCAGGCCGGGTTAGGAGGCGAGCACATTATAGCTCCATTTTAGCACTGCAGGCATCTGGGATTATTTTCCATAACCAAGTATGACATGACCGCTTTGCGGAGTGCATTACATTTTTACTAGATTTTTCTCCTCCCTCTGCAACTTCTGTGACTTTTCCCCAGGACCAGGGGGGAGGAGGGGGGGAGGAGCTGCCACTGTGATGGATACCCTGGAGTCCCAGCAGCCCCTGCCCAGGTTAACCAATGTCACAGACCTACACAGGTCCCCTCCATCCCACTATGGACAAATCCACACTCCCTCCGAGACTGACCGCAGCAGCCTGCTCCCTAGCCCACACACACACCCACACACACGCAACACACTAAGCAACACAGAGAAAAAGATAAAGGGAGCGAGGGAGAGGGAAAGAGGGAAAGAGCAGGCTTTTTTTTCAATAACAAAAAGCTATGAAATGAGTTACCATGGATGTGAGGAATATAAAAATGATTGTGTCTTGACATTTGTCCCTCTGAGCAATTTTCGCTTAAGACGGTGAATCAGAAAAGCAGCCCTGACAGATAGAGAACGTTCAGACAGCAACACCCCTTCCTCCCTCCTTCATTCCTCCTTCCATCCCTATTTCATCCAATCTTCACTTTCATGGACAGAAATTGTCCTCAGACATGGCAGAGAAAACAATGAAAACAGCGGTTAATGCAAACAATTTGTTTTGTCCCTCCCAGGCAAGGTCAGCAGTGTAAATGCCACCTCTTGCCATTGACAAATGGTCGCACCTCTGTCTGGTAATCAGCCAGGTCCCAGAGGTGGGCAAGCAGGCGGAGCTCATTAGCGCGGCTCCAATTAATATTAAGACCCTAGTCCTTTGCCGAGCGCTGCACTGACGGCAGGCCAGGGGCGAGGGGAGGAGAGGGGAGGGGGTTAGATGGATGGATGGGGATGGACTGACACTGGCTGGTTGACGGATAGCGAGGTCAGCATGCTCTCTCTCTCCACACAGTCCAAGCAGGCAGACACACACCCAGCTGTACATAATGACAAAGCAGAGCATTGGGCCATGAGAGGGAAGGTCAGCATGCCCTTAGGAGAGTGTTACCCTTCTCCCACTGACAGGTTGATAATTAAACACAGCCAGCGTAGTCTATTTTATTAACTAGTTGCATGGTGATGACATGAGGCTAAATATCAGAGCAGTAAAAAAAAAGAAATCCGCTATTTATTTTCCTTGTAGTGATATGGCCCATTTTAGTAGTTAATATAACACTAGCATGTAAAGGTATTTTTATGTTCACTTAGCATTCCAGTATATTGTGGGCAGCTCCTCCACAGGTATGTTTCTATGACCCTGCACAGATCTGTGTAACACTGGGGTGGTAGCTGTTTTGAATCTCTAGCCATTGTCTCTCCTTTGGTCACTGAATGACCTTGTGCGCCCTGGTCAAAAGTAGTGCGCTATATACAGAATAGGGTGCCATTTTTAGACACAGGCCGAGTCCCCAGTCTCTAGTTCCTAGTCACTAGTCTTCTCCACCAGAAGGCATATCCTCATTCTGTCATTCTGTCACAGCACATCTCCCTGTGCTAACACTCAACATCTAGATGGGGACAATTATCCAAAAAATCTAATCAAATGTATTTGTCATTTGTCATCACAGCAGGGGTTAATGCAAGTGTAGCGAAATGCTTGTGCTTCTAGTTCCGACCATGCAGTAATATCTAACAAGCAATATAACCTAACAATTTCACAACAACTACCTTATACACACAAGTGTAAAGGGATAAAGAATATGTACATAAAGATATATGAATAAGTGATGGTACAGAACGGCATAGGCAAGATGCAGTATATGGTATAGAGTACAGTATATACATATGAGATGAGTAATGTAGGGTATGAAAACACTATATGAAGTGGCATTGTTTAAAGTGGCTAGTGATACATTACATCAAGATGGCAAGATGCAGTAGATGGTATAGTGTACAGTATATACATATGAGATAAGTAATGTAGGGTAAGTAAACATTATATAATATAAAGTGGCTAGTGATAAATTGATTACATCAATTTTTCCATTATTAAAGTGGCTGGAGTTGAGTCAGTATGTTGGCAGCAGCCCCTCAATGTTAGTGATGGCTGTTTAACAGTCTGATGGCCTTGAGATAGAAGCTGTTTTTCAGTCTCTCGGTCCCAGCTTTGATGCACCTGTACTGACCTCGCCTTCTGGTAGATAGCGGGGTGAACAGGCAGTGGCTCGGGTGGTTGTTGTCCTTGATGATCTTTTTTGCCTTCCTGTGACATCGGGTGGTGTAGGTGTCCTGGAGGGAAGGTAGTTTGCACCCGGTGATGCATTGTGCAGACCTCACTACACTCTGGAGAGCCTTCCGGTTATGGGCGGGGCAGCTGCCGTACCAGGCGGTGATACAGCCAGACAGGATGCTCTCGATTGTGCATCTGTAAAAGTTTGTGAGTGTTTTTGGTGACAAGCCAAATTTCTTCAGCCTCCTGAGGTTCTTCACCACGCTGTCTGTGTGGGTGGACCATTTCAGTTTGTCCGTGATGTTTACGCCGAGGAACTTAAAACTCTCCACCCTCTCCACTACTGTCCCGTCAATGTAGATAGGCGGCTGCTCCCTCTGCTGTTTCCTGAAGTCCACGATCATCTCCTTTGTTTTGTTGACATTGAGTGTGAGGTTATTTTCCTGACACCACACTCCGAGGGCCCTCACCTCCTCCCTGTAGGCCGTCTCGTCGTTGTTGGTAATCAAGCCTACCACTGTAGTGTCGTCTGCAAACTTGATGATTGAGTTGGAGGCGTGCATGGCCACGCAGTCATGGGTGAACAGGGAGTACAGGAGAGGGCTGATAACGCACCCTTGTGGGGACCCAGTGTTGAGGATCAGCGGGGTGGAGATGTTGTTACCTACCCTCACCACCTGGGGGCGGCCCATCAGGAAGTCCAGGACTCAGTTGCACAGGGCGGGGTCGAGACTCAGGGTCCTAATGACGAGTTTGGAGGGTACTATGGTGTTAAATGCTGAGCTGTATTCGATGAACAGCATTCTTACATAGGTTTTCCTCTTGTCCAGATGGGTTAGGGCAGTGTGCAGTGTGATGGCGATTGCGTCGACTGTGGACCTATTGGGGCGGAAAGCAAATTGGAGAATATGGGGTGTTGGGGAATTTTTTAATAGACGCTGTGGGTACAACATCACCGATGCACTTGTTATTAAACTCGCACACCGAATCAGCGTATTCGTCAATGTTGTTGTTCGCCGCAATGCGGAACATATCCCAGTCCACGTGATCGAAGCAATCTTGAAGCGTGGAATCCGATTGGTCGGACCAGCATTGAACAGACCTGAGCGCGGGAGCTTCCTGTTTTAGTTTCTGTCTATAGGCTGGGAGCAAGAAAAAATGGAGTCGTGGTCAGCTTTTCCGAAGGGAGGGCGGGGGAGGGCCTTATATGCATCGCGGAAGTTAGAATAACAGTGGTCTAGGGTTTTGCCAGCCCTGGTAGCACAATCGATATGCTGATAGAATTTGGGGAGCCTTGGTAGTTTCCAGTTTACATAGAGTCCAATGAAGTTCTTTCAGGGCCGTCGATGTGTCTGCTTGGGGGGGAATATACACGACTGTGATTATGATCGAAGAGAATTCTCTTGGTAGATAATGCGGTCGGCATTTGATTGTGAGGAATTCTAAGTCAGGTGAACAAATGGACTTGAGTTCCTGTATGTTGTTATGATCACACCACGTCTCGTTATTCATAAGGCATACACCTCTGCCCTTGTTCTTACCAGAGAGATGCTTGTTTCTTTCGGCGCGATGCGTGAAGAATCCAGGGGGCTGTACCGACTCAGATAGCGTGTCTCGAGTGAGCCATGTTTCCGTGAAACAAAAGAACGTTACAGTCTCGGATGTCTCTCTGGAATGCTACCCTTGCTCGGATTTCGTCTACCTTGTTGTCAACAGACTGGACATTGGCGAGTAGTATGATCGGGAGCGGTGCGCGATGTGCCCGTCTACAGAGCCTGACCAGAAGACCGCTCCGTCTGCCCCTTCTTCTACAGCGTCGTTGTTTTGGGTCGCCGGCTGGGATCCGATCCATTGTCCTGGGTGGTGGGCCAAACAGAGGATCCGCTTCGGGAAAGTCGTATTCCTGGTCGTAATGTTGGTGAGTTGACGTTGCTCTTATATCCAATAGTTCCTCCCGACTGTATGTAATAAAACCTAAGATTACCTGGGGTAACAATGTAAGAAATAAGACATAAAAAAAAAAAATACTGCATAGTTTCCTAGGAATGCGAAGCGAGGTGGCCATCTCTTTCGGCGCCGGAAGTTATGTCACTAATGTCTACTCAGCAGCAGCACCCATGCCATACACCCCAAGCACTTACACTACAGACCTAGTAAATGCATAGTGATAAAAGTGACAACCCCTGATCACTCGTTGGAAAGGTTAGAGACAACGATTACCACAGGCGGGAAGTGTTGTTGTTGTTGTGTGTTATTGTTGATAGTGATTTTGCCCAAGCTGATTTCTCAGATTCCATTACCAAACAACCAATGTCTCTCCTCTCCTCTCTTCATTAGAATGCTATGTCGAAAACAGATTTAATTTAACACCTAAAAGGGCATCAGTTATATTTCTTTGCTAGACCTATGAAATTATCCACTTGTGCGTTTGATAGCTGTGATCGTCCAGTTAGGGTGTCGAAACATTGCCTATGTAAGAGGTTGACTGCAGTCTGGCTATGTGATATTATTCAAGGCCAGTGTTAGCTCTCCAGAGCCTTTAACCTCACCATTCATTTATTCCCAACAATGAAAGGTAATAATGTACACGTTTGAATAGGGACAAGGTTGCCAAGTCCTTGAAATTGAATGAAGGGAGAACACTCGGTAGTGAATGTTTCAGTGGCAACGTTTCAATTCCCAATGCAGGGGGAGAACAGGCAATGGAAAATAATTCAATCAGCAACAAAAAACATAAATACACCATTTGAATGAGATAGTCTGTCGTGTGGAAAGAAAAGCCATTTCCATCTTTCCTGACCTGGAAAAGCAAAACATCCCTGGCAAATTATGGATATATATCACTGCTTTTATGAGATCTGCTGCATACAGGAAGGCTTTGCTATGGAAACAAAACCCTAAGACCAGAAAAATGGAACATGGATGTATAAATGTACACATTGTGGTCAATTTTTTCCACAGCTCAAATGCTACTGTACACATGTTGAGTATAAGCCTTCATAAACAAGATATTGGTTAGGACTTTTCTATTGCAAATTATTTTACATTGATGAATGTTTTGGCTATTTACAGTAAATGTCTACTATATGTCCTCAGTTCTGATCTTATTTATTTTATTAGCACCGACACGAATGTTATTAAATCAAATCAAATTGTATAATTAATATGATTCACCAATTAGAGAACACCTTTCTATTATAACCCCCTACAGTGGCATTGATCAGACATACAGTAGGACTCTTGTAACAACAAACATAGGGAGCAGCTGATTGCATCCCAAATGGCACCCTTTTCCCTTTGTAGTGCACTACAGTTGACCAGATATATTTGGTTGGATCAAGACTAGGCCGTGGGCCGTGCCCACCTCAGGTGTCTATCCTCATCTTTATCCTCATCTATATTTATGACAGAGCGTTGTCTGTTACCAGCCTTTAAAAATGCATGTACTCAGACCTTGGGTTCAAACCACAGTCTCTGGAAACCCGCTCTTTAGGAAAAAACACTGTTGTTGTTATGCAGGACTCTTTCCATGGAGCCCATCTTCATCTCTCTCCGTGTGTCTCTCTCTCTCTCTCTCCATCCCTCTCCATGCCCTCTCTCTCCCTGCCTGCTGAGAGTGATTTCTTAGACACTCCAAGGTTAAACTTTCTCTGTGTGTGCGTGCGGAGGATGTCAGTCAAGGCCCTGCTCACCTACGCAGAAGCCCCCTGGCGACCGGCCTGTCACTCGCACACAAACCTCTGCCAACTCATTGCCCTTTTGTCAAGCCAACGATTGCTGCAGGTGCTCAGAATTTACTGCCTTTTTTTCTCTCTTCATCCCTCTAAAGATCAACCTCGCCTTACCTACACAAAGTGGCTCTATCCAGTGGTGGCCTGACCATTCGGGCGTTAGGGGCGGTGCCCCACTTATTTTACATTTTTTCAAATAAATATATTTTATATAATTCATAGATTAGGTTTTAAAGGTCCTTAACTTATGGCTGCAGTCCCGTTAACGGGATCGATATGACAACAGCCAGTGAAAGTGCAGGGCGCCAAATTCAAACAACAGAAATCTCATAATTAAAATTCCTCAAACATACAAGTATCTTATACCATTTTAAAGATAATCTTGCTGTTAATCCCACCACAGTGTCCGATTTCAAAAAGGCTTTACAGCGAAAGCACCACAAACGATTATGTTAGGTCACCGCCAAATCACAGAAAAACACAGCCATTTTTCCAGCCAAAGACAGGAGTCACAAAAAGCATTAATGGAGATAAAATTAATCACTAACCTTTGATCATCTTCATCAGATGACACTCATAGGACTTCATGTTACAATGTTATTTATATCAAAAAATCTCAGTATACATTGGCGCGTTTTCAGTAGTTCCAAAAACATCGGGTGATTTTGCAGAGAGCCACATCAATTTCCAGAAATACTCATAATAAACATTGATCAAAGATCAAGTGTTACACATGGAATTTTAGATCCACTCCTCCTTAACCTGTCTGGCTCCGGCGTTCCGCTAGCAGAACACCTCCCACATTCCACTGAAAAGGCAGAGCGCGAAATTCAAAAGATATTTTTTAGAAATATTTAACTTTCACACATTAACAAGTCCAATACAGCAAATGAAAGATACACATCTTGTGAATCCAGTCAACATGTCCGATTTTTAAAATGTTTTACAGCGAAAACACCACATATATTTATGTTAGCTCACCACCAAATACAAAAAAGGACAGACATTTTTTACAGCACAGGTAGCATGCACAAAGCCAACCTAACTAACCAAGAACCAACCAAACTAACCAAGAAACAACTTCATCAGATGACAGTCTTATAACATGTTATACAATAAATCTATGTTTTGTTCGAACAATGTGCATATTTGAGGTATAAATCAGTTTTACATTGCAGCTACCATCACAGCTACCGTTAGAAATTGAACCGAAGCAGCCAGAGTAATTACAGACACCAACGTGAAATACCTAAATACTCACCATAAAACATTTCTGAAAAATCGATGGTGTACAGCAAATTAAAGACAAACATCTTGTGAATCCAGCCAATATTTCCGATTTTTTAAGTGTTTTACAGCGAAAACACAATATAGCATTATATTAGCTTACTACAATAACCTACCACACTACCGCATTCATTCATCAAGGCACGTTAGTGATAGCAATAGGCACGTTAGCGATAGGGAATAAACCAGCAAAAGATAGTCATTTTCACTAACCTTCATAAACCTTCATCAGATGACAGTCCTATAACATCAGGTTATACATACACTTATGTTTTGTTCGAAAATGTGCATATTTAGAGCTGAAATCAGTGTTTATACATTGTGCTAACGTAGCATCTTTTTCCCAGAATGTGCGGATATTTTTACGACACTCAACTATTCTGACCAAATAACTATTCATAAACGTTACTAGAAAATACATGTTGTATAGGAAATGATAGATACACTAGTTCTTAATGCAATCGCCGTGTTAGAATTCTAAAAATAACTTCATTACGACATACAGCTTAGTTATAGCGAGAGAGTACCCAAAATCTGGGCTCAAACGACTATTTCACATGTTCGACAGATATATGAAATAGCATCATAAAATGGGTTCTACTTTTGATGATCTTTCATCAGAATGTTGTACAAGGGGTCCTTTGTCCAGAACAATCGTTGTTTGGATTTAGAATGTCCTCTTCTCCAGTCAATTAGCACGGAAAGCTAGCAAAGTAGCACAAAGCTCTCCTTCCTGAACAAAGGCACACAACGCAACACGCCTAACGTCCCGAATAAATTTCAATAATCTAATAAAACTATTTTGAAAAAAAACATACTTTACGATGATATTGTCACATGTATCAAATAAAATTAAAGCCTGAGATATTAGTCGTCTATAACGGCAGTATTTCAGAAGGCAAAACCAGGTCCCTTCACGCGCTCTCCAGAAAACAGGAAACTGGTGACACATCATGCCGAGAGCTTTTATTCGACCCCAGATCAAGTTATACACTCCATTTCTTCTCTCACTGCCTGTCGACATCTAGTGGAAGACGTATGAAGTGCATGTATACTGATATATATGAAGCCCATTTATAGGCAGGGCCTAGAACAGAGCATCGATTTCAGATTTTCCACTTCCTGTCAGGAAGTTTGCTCCAACTTGAGTTTTGTTTTGCTCACAGATATAATTCAAACGGTTTTAGAAACTAGAGAGTGTTTTCTATCCAATAGTAATAATAATATGCATATTGTACGAGCAAGAATTGAGTACGAGGCCGTTTAAATTGGGCACGATTTTCCCCCAAAGTGAAAACAGCTCCCTCTGTCCTCAACAGGTTAATGCAACTGCTGTGTCAGATGTCAAAAAAGCTTTACGGAAAAAAACAAACCATGCAATAATCTGAGGTCGGCGCTCAGAGCCCAATCAAGACAAAAATATATCCGCCATATTGTGCAGTCAACAGAAGTCAGAAATAACATTATAAATATTCACTTACCTTTGATGATCTTCATCAGAATGCACTCCCAGGAATCTCAGTTCCACAATAAATGTTTGATTTGTTCGGTAATGTCCATCATTTATGTCCAAGTAGCTACTTTTGTTAGCGCGTTTGGTAAACATATCCAAAGTCACGAAGCGCGTTCACTAAAAGCAGACAAAATGTCAAAAAGTTCCGTTACAGTCAGTAGAAACATGTCAAACGATGTATTGAATCAATCTTTAGGATGTTTTTAACATAAATCTTCAATAATGTTCCAACCGGAGAATTCCTTTGTCTTCAGAAGTGCGATGGAACAGAGCTTGCTCTCACATGAACGCGCATGGTCAGCGCATGTTCAGCTCATGGTAGACCTTAATCAATCCCCTCTCATTCGGCCCCACTTCACAGTAGAAGCATCAGACAAGGTTCTAAAGACTGTTGACATCTAGTGGAAGCCATATCCCACTGTATATTCGATAGGCGATGAGTTGAAAAACTACAAACCTCAGATGTCCCACTTCCTGGTTGGATTTTCTCTCAGGTTTTTGCCTGCCATATGAGTTCTGTTATACTCACAGACATCATTGAAACAGTTTTAGAAACTTCAGAGTGTTTTCTATCCAAATATACCAATACTATGCATATATTAGCAAATGGGACTGAGGAGCAGGCAGTTTACTCTGGGCACCTTATTCATCCAAGCTACTCAATACTGCCCCGCAGCCATAAGAAGTTAAAAGTGTACATTTTACTGTTTAAAAAATATATTGTTCAAAACAAGCTGTTCAGTTCCCTACTACTCTGCCAGCAGCAGCTCCGGGTGCCGGGCCTGCCACCCAGTGCTTGGATTGCATTACCAGTTATTACACTGAGGGAGTACCATTAAGTGCACTGGGCTATGGCCCGTGACGTGAACGGGCAAAAGCAGTGATATCATGACACAAGGCGAGACCCAGATGCAGACACAGGAGGCAGATGGTTAGAGTCTTACAATGTTTAATAATCCAAAAGGAGTAGGCAAGAGAATAGTTGTGGACAGGCAAAAGGTCAAAACCAAATCAGAGTCCAGGAGGTACAGAGTGTCAGACAGGCTCGTGGTCAAGGCAGGCGAATGGTCAGGCAGACGGGTAAAGAGTCCAGAACAGGCAAGGGTCAAAACCGGGAGGCATTGAAAAAAGAGAATAGCAAAGGCAGGAGTACGGGAATACGGCTGGTTGACTTGGAACGTACAAGATGAACTGGCACAGAGAGAAAGGAAACACGGGGTTAAATACACTGGGGAAAACAAGCGACACCTGGAGGAGTGGAGACAATAATGAGGACAGGTAAAACTGATCAGGGTGTGACAGGTGAGGGAGGAGTGCCCTTCTCAAATTGAACAGTAATCTGCGCCGTTCAGTCATGTTGTCAACAAGGCATCGTTCAGAAATATACAGTATATCTTTTCCATAAAATACAGTTGAAGTCGGAAGTTTACATACACTTAGGTTGGAGTCATTAAAACTTGTTTTTCAACCACTACACAAATTTCTTGTTAACAAACTATAGTTTTGGCAAGTCGGTTAGGACATCTACTTTGTGCATTACACGCGTAATTTTTCCAACAATTGTTTACAGACAGATTATTGCACTTATAATTCACTGTTTCACAGAAGTTTACATACACTACACTTGACTGTGCCTTTAAACTGCTTGGAAAATGTCAGAAAATTATGTCATGGCTTTAGAAGCTTCTGATAGGCTAATAGACAACATTTGAGTCAATTGGAGGAGCACTTGTGGATGTATTTCAAGGCCTACCTTCAAACTCAGTGCCTCTTTGCTTGACATCATGGGAAAATCAATCAAAAAATGTAGATCTCCACAAGTCTGGTTCATCCTTGGGAGCAATTTCCAAACGCTTGAAGGTACCACGTTCATCTGTACAAACAATAGTACGCGAGTATAAACACTATGGGACCACGCAGCCGTCACACCACTCAGGAAGGAGACGCGTTCTGTCTTCTAGAGATGAACATACTTTGGTGCGAAAAGTGCAAATCAATCCCAGAACAACAAAGGACCTTGTGAAGATGCTGGAGGAAACAGGTACAAAAGTATGTATATCCACAATAAAACGAGTCCTATATCGACATAACCTGAAAGGTCGCGCAGCAAGGAAGAAGCCACCGCGCCATAAAAAAAGCCAGACTACGGTTTGCAACTGCATATGGGGACAAAGATTGTACTTTTTGGAGAAATGTCCTCTGGTCTGATGAAACAAAAACAGAACTGTTTGGCCATAATGACCATCGTTATGTTTGGAGGAAAAAGGGGAGAGACTCGCAAGCCGAATAACACCATCCCAACCATGAAGCACGGGGGTGGCAGCATCACATTTTCGGGGTGCTTTGCTGCAGGAGGGACTGGTGCACTTCACAAGATAGATGGTGAGCAAGGAAGCCTACAACCTGACTCAGTTGCACCAGCTCTGAAAAATTCACCCAATTTATTGTGGGAAGCTTGTAGAAGGCTACCCGAATTGTTTGACCCAAGTTAAACAATTTAAAGGTAATGCTACCAAATACTAATTGAGTGTATGTAAACTTCTGACCTACTGGGAATGTGATTAAATAAATAAAAGCTGAAATAAATCATTCTCTCTACTATTATTCTGACATCTCACATTCTTATAATAAAGTGGTGATCCTAACTGACCTAAAACAGGGAATTTTTACTAGGATTAAATGTCAGGAATTGTGAAAAACTGAGTTTAAATGTATTTGGCGAAGGTGTATGTAAACTTCTGACTTCAACTGTATATGTTCTAATTTTCAAACTAGTTTTCATTGGGAAGACAGATAAAGAATTTTTATCAAAGGCAAACACTTTTGCGTGTGAAAACCCAGAATCCTACTCAGTACTCCACGTACTTAACCTACGTCAACGGAGGTGTTAATATAACTCCCTCATTGCTTGCTAATGGGGCGACTGCACCAATGAGATTGCAGGATTTCATCATGTGATTTTCACAGCACAATGTTATATGGACCGTCCTTGGGCGTTGAAATTAACAGAAGATATGCTCTATCAGGTACTCAGCAGATGGCGCCAAAGAGCAAATTGCAATGGACTTGTAAATACATTATCATGACAGTTATTGGGAGCCTTGGACCTGATAAACCGGACATCCACATTCATCAGCAGTCAGCAGACAGATCAACAGACAGAAACACTAGCTAGAACCATCTTGCAGACCTAGTATGAGGGGAAAAAAGCATGGCTTTGTGCTCAGTTCGCAACACTGTTTTTTGTTTCCCTTGCCGTTCATCAGATGCTAGCTAGTGGACACCAGTTACCGGCAAGGTAACTGCCGGTAGCTTGCTAGATCGCGTGACATTTTCACATCTAACTAAAGTTAACTTGCGAGCACATCATGCTCTGTGACATTGTGCAAGCTATCCCCAGTTAGATAATTTGTTTCCACTTTTTGCATCTGTGCTTGTTGCATTTTCCCTTTGCTAGTGGCATCGATGCACTTGCTCGTGAGCTGGCTACTCGTTCTAAATAGTTGGTCATCAAAACAGTGGCAGCATGTGCAGCTGTGGTGTTTCTGTTTTTACATGCAAAATGGAAATAGGTGTATTTATGCTGTTGTTCAAATGCACAGGTCACTTTATATATCTTCCCAAAGAAACAATTTAATTTTAAAACTATTTCTATCATGCTGATTTGTTGATAACTCCCCTGCACCACCACCCACCACCCGCCGCCGCCAACCGGGTATGTCTTTGCCTCTGGAACCGGTGTGAAATGTCTAGTTAGCGGTGAGTGCCTGTGGCATTGCAATTGGTGACGTCACTCGCTCTGAGACCTTGAAGTAGTTGTTTCCGGGCCTCCCGAGTGGTGCAGTGGTGGTCTAAGGCACTGCATTGCAGTGCTAACTGTGCCACTAGAGATTCTGGGTTCGAGTCCATGCTCTGTCGCAGCTGGCCGCGACCGGGAGACCCATGGGGAGTCGCACAATTGTCCCAGTGTCGTCCGGGTTAGGGAAGGGTTTGGCCGGCAGAAACGGTTGTCAGGTGCACACTGGTGCGTCTGGCTTCCGGGTTAGGTGGGCATTGTGTCAAGAAGCAGTGCGGCTTGGTTTGGTTGTGTTTCGGAGGACGCACGGCTCTCGACCTTCGCCTTTCCCGAGTCCTTACAGAAGTTGCAGCGATGAGACAAGACTGTAACTACCAATTGGATACCATGAAATTGGGGAGAAAAATGGGTAAATAAATAAAATAAGTCGTTTTTTTCCTTTTGGAGCGATAGGTAACAATGCTTTGTGGGAGGCAGTTGTTGATGTGTTCAGAGGGTCCATGGTTCGAACCCAGGTTTGGGCAAGGAAAGGGACGGAAGCAATACTGTTACACCTCCCTGTACGTCCCTGTTCCTGCCTTGACCGATGCTTGCTTGTTAGAGCCACATAATTAGGTGGCTTTGCTGCTTTGCTGCCTCGTCGAGGCGATGCGACGGGGTCAGAGAAGCATGTCCAACCCCTGTCCTGATTGGTCCTCAGCGATTTGTTGACAATGCGCGTCGCATGTTGGCCTCTAGTTATCTGTTGACGACATAGACGGCCCAGGGGAAATTAAATAAAATTCCCCACCTCCAATGGGAGCCATTTTGGATCTTATTAAGTCAAGCTATCGTCTGCCTTTATGAGGCCACTGCACTGTGCTATAGCCAACCAGGCACCTGCTAACTGCTTTTAAGTAAGATATTTGACTCTTAGGCCATGGCACACAGCAGCAGCACTTCAGTGAATTGTTATTGAAAATGTCCCTTTGCCTATTGCGATCTTGGTTGGTATTGTAATTAAAAAATCTTTAGCTAACTATTTTATTTAGAATATCTTGCTAATGTAACACCTGTGTTGATCTGGTTGAGACGCAGTTTGTTATCAGTTTCCTGTCATGGCGTACCCATAGACTTGTCTCTAAGCAACTACGGCCTGATCATTCCCCTTAGCTAGCTACCCTGCATGCCCTACATACTGGACAGGAATTGATGGGCCCCTGCGTGTGCAAATGAAGTGATAAGAGGTCTCACCCGGATTACACAGAGTCTAAGTGGTTCTGAAGAAGCTTTATGGAGATGAATGAATTCATGAGGTCGGTTGACAGTTCCTTAAAAAGCAATATAATAAGGAATAAATCACATGGTTAGCATGTTGTGCCTCCATAATGATTTCAGATTAAAGGGACGGGGGGTGACATACAGGGAGACTCCTGAGAGGTAATAGGACCACATCACTAGAGAGCTGTTGAAACTGATCTTGTTTATAGTTCTATGCTTTGCATTAATCTAATATTTTATAACAGGTACAGTAGCAGAAGATATTAGCAAAATATACATTAGCAGAACATTAACAATGTCAGAAAATACTGTGCTTCTTTTGTATATGTATCCAGTTCAGTGGGTAAGACTGTCTTTGATTGGCTTTACTCTGGGAGCGGGCTCATCTCAGAAATATTCCCATTGATCACATCCTGCTGTCATTAATAATGCATGACAGGATATGTTGTATTGCAATGGGCCTCAGGGACCATTCTAAAGATATCAATTTGCTGTAGAGCTTTGGTCTTAGAGCTTCACCTCTAGTTTGATATTTTGTATGGCAATGGGCCTCAGTTTCTGTAGAGCTTTTACTCACCAATGCATAGTAACAACACTGTATGGTAGAGACTTAGTAACTTAGTTGTAGTCACGATGTGTTTACCTATAAGCACAAACATAGGTATGTTTTGTGGTTATTACATATGTATTAACTTATTTCCGGATATCTTCTGAACTACCCACTATTTCCTCTGAACAAGGCAGTTAACCTACTGTTCCTCGGTAGGCCGTCATTGTAAATAAGAATTTGTTCTTAACTGACTTGCCTAGTTAAACAAAGTTTAAATAAAAAAATGTCATATGGAGGATCTACTCTGTGCTACCGAGTTAATATGGATAGCTCTGTACTGTAGCTATCTCAAGCTGGCTAAGGTTAGCCACATCTCAGGCTCTTCACAGACTTTGTGGCTGGGTTATCTAGTGGGAACCCGTTAGCACGGCAAGCTCTGGTGCCTTCTTGCCGTGGGCTCAAAACGAAAGAGAAAATCGTACCTCCTTGCTCTAATTCTGTAGAATCTCGTCTTTTCTCCTTTTTGTTTTGGCAACTTTTCGGCATGTTTTCTGTGAAGTAGGCTACAGGAGTTTTGCAACGCTAGCTGACTGACATCAGGAACCTATCTCTTTTGGATTTTTGTCACTATATAGCTATTGGATTCGGCCCAGTGAACCGCCTGCGTCCCCCTCGCTTTGCTAGCTAACTTAGCCTACACTCTTTTAAAAGTTTTACCACCAGATGGCCCCAGCCATCAATCTGTAAGTCAATGAAGTTTTATTTGTCACATGCGTCGAATACAACAGGTGTAGATCTTACGGTGAAATGCTTACTTACAGGCCCTTAACCAGCAATGCAGTTAAGAAAATAGAGTTAACAAAATATTTACTAAATAAACTAAAGTAAAAAAACAGTAACAGTAACAGTAACACAATAAAATAACAATAATGAGGCTATATACAGGGGGGACCGGTACTGAGGCAATGTGCAGGGGTACAGGTTAGTCGAGGTAATTTGTACATTTAGATAGGGGTAAAGTGACTAAGGATAGATTATAACATTAGCTGGCTGGCTGGTAACATTATTTTATATTTGCTTAGATGGTGTTATGTATTTCCAAAACGTTGGTTTACTTAAATGTAGCTGTAAGCTAGGTGTTGAAAACAACTGTCTGACTCATTGGGCGTCAGGTAACCTAGTGGTTAGAGCGTTGGGTCAGTAACCGAAAGGTTGCTACATCGAATCCCCGAGCTGACTAAGTAAAAATCTGTCGTTCGGCCCCTGAACAAGGCAGTTCCTAGGCTGTCAATGTAAATTAGAATTTGTTCTTAACTGACTTGCCTAGTTAAATAAAACTAATTCAAGATGGCGCTGACAGAGATAGTCGCCTTGCTTCAGGTTCTTAGGAAACTATACAGTTATTTGTTTTTTTATGTATTATTTCTTACATTGTTAGCCCAGAAAATCTCAAGTGTTATTACATACAGCCGGGAAGAACTATTTGATATAAAAGCGATGTCAACTTACCAACATTGCGACCAGGAAAACGTCTTTCCAGAAGCGTGTCCTTCGTTCGGACCTCCACCCTGGACATGGGATCTTATCCCAGAGGCCGACCCAAAACAACGCGGTCGCCGCAGTAGAGGCAGACAGAGCGTCCTACACCATATTCCGCTTCTGAGCATATTACTCGTCAATGTCCAATCTCCAGATAGCAAGGTGGACGAAATTAGGGCATGAGTTGCCTTCCAGAGACACATAAGAGATTGTAACATTCTCTGTTTCACGGAAACATGGCTCACTCGGGATATGTTGCCAGAGTTGGTACAGCCACCCTGTTTCTTCATGTATTGCAGCGACAGAAACAAACATGTCTCTGGTAAGAAGAAGGGCGGGGGTGTATGCCTTATGATTAACGACTCATGGTGTAATCACAACAACATACAGGAACTAAAGTCCTTTTGTTCACCTAACCTAGAATTCGTTACAATCAAATGCCGACTGCATTATCTTCCAAGAGAATTCTCTGATTATAGTCACAGCCGTGTATATCCTCCCAAGCAGATACCTCATCGGTCCTGAATGAACTTGACTATGTAAACTGGAAACCATACATCCTGAGGCTGCATTTATTGTAGCTGGGGATTTAAACAAAGCTAAGCTGAGAACAAGACTTCCTCAATTCTATCAGCATATCTAATGCGCGACACGAGCTGGTAGCATTCTAAATCAATGTTACTCTAACTTCCGCGATGCACACAAAGCCCTCCCCCACCCTGCCTTTTGCAAATCTGACCATGGCTCCATTTTGTTGCTCCCAGCCTATAGACAGAAACTAAAACACGAAACGCCCGTGCTCAGGTCTATCCAACGCTGGTCTGACCAATCGGATTCCACGCTTCAAGACTGCTTCGATCACGTGGACTGGGATAAGTTTCTCGAATAGCCTCAGACAATAACATTGATGTATACGCTGATTCGGTGAGCGAGTTTATTAGCAAGTGCATCGGAGATGTCGTACCCACTGTCACTATTAAAATCTTTCCTAACCAGAAACCGTGGATTAATTGCAGCATTCGCGCAAAACTGAAAGCGTGAACCACCGCTTTTAATCATGGCAAGGCGACTGGAAACATGACCGAATACAAATAGTGCAGCTATTCCCTCCGCAAGGCAATCAAACAAGTAAAGTGTCAGTATAGAGAAAAAGTAGAGTCGCAATTCAACGGCTCAAACACGAGACGTACAGTTGAAGTCGGATGTTTACATACACTTAGGTTTCAACCACTCCACAAATTTCTTGTTAACAAACTATAGTTTTGGCAAGTCGATTAGGACATCTACTTTGTGCATGACACAAGTAATTTTTCCAACAATTGTTTACAGACAGATTACTTTACTTATAATTCACTTATAATCACAATTCCAGTGGGTCAGAAGTTGACATACACTAAGTTGACTGCGCCTTTAAACAGCTTGAAAAATTCCCGAAAATTATGTCATGGCTTTAGAAGCTTCTGGTAGGCTAATTAACATAGTTTGAGTCAATTGGAAGTGTACCTGTGGATGTATTTCAAGGCCTACCTTCAAACTCATGTTTACGGACATATTCAATCAATCCCTATCCCAGTCTGCTGTCCGCACATGCTTCAAGATGGCCACCATTGTTCCTGTTCCCAAGAAAGCTAAGGTAACTGAACTAAATGACTATCGCGCCGTTGCACTCACTACTGTCGTCATGAAGGGCTTTTAGAGACTAGTCAATGACCATATCAACTCCACCCAACCTGATAGCCTAGACCCACTCCAATTTGCTTACCGCCCCAATAGGTCCACTGATGATGCAATCGCCATCACACTGCGCACTGCCCTAACCCATGTGGACAAGAGGAATACCTATGTACAGTAAGAATGCTGTTCATTGACTACAGCTCAGCATTTAACACCATAGTACCCTCCAAACTCATCATTAAGCTTGAGACCCTGGGTCTCGACCCCGCCCTGTGCAACTGGGTCCTGAACTTTCTGACGGGCCGCCCCCAGGTGGTGAAGGTAGGAAAACAACATCTCCACTTCACTGATCCTCAACACTTGAGCCCCACAAGGGTGCGTTCTTAACCCTCTCCTGTCCTGTACTCCCTGGTCAACCCATGACCAATCTACTCAATCATCAAGTTTGCAGACGACACTACAGGGGTAGGCTTGATTACCAACAACAACGAGACGGCCTACAGAGAGGAGGTGAGGGCCCTCGGAGTGTGGTGTCAGGAAAATAACCTCTCACTCAACGTCAACAAAACAAAGGAGATGATCGTGGACTTCAGGAAACAGCAGAGGGAGCACCGCCCCATTCACATCGACGGGACAGTAGTGGAGAAAGTAGAACGTTTTAAGTTCCTTGGCGTACACATCACGGGCAAGCTGAAATGGTCCACCCACACAGACAGCGTGGTGAAGAAGGCACAACAGCGCCTCTTCAACCTCAGGAGGCTGAAGAAATTTGGCTTGTCACCTAAAACGCTCACAGACTTTTACAGATGCACAATGGAGAGCCTCCTGCCGAGCTGTATCACCGCCTGGTACAGCAACTGCACCGCCCTCAACCGCAAGGCTCTCCAGAGGGTAGTCTGCACAACGCATCACCGGGGGCAAACGCATCACTGTAGGTGCCCTCCAGGACACCTACAGCACCCGATGTCACAGGAAGGCAAAAAAGATCATCAAGGACAACAACCACCCGAGCCACTGTCTGTTCTCCCCGCTATCTACCAGAAGGCGAGGTCAGTACAGGTGCATCAAAGCTGGGACCGAGAGACTGAATAACAGTTTCTATCTCAAGGCCATTAGACTGTTAAACAGCCATCACTAACATAGAGAGGCTGCTGCCAACATACAGACTCAAATCTCTGCCCACTTTAATAAATGGACTTAATAAAGGTATCACTAGTCACTTTAAATAACGCTACTTTAATAATGTTTGCATATCCTACATTACTCATCTCATGTGTATATATTGTATTCTATACCATTTACTGCATCTTGCCTATGCCGCACGGCAATCGCTCATCCATATATTTATATGTACATATTCTAATTCATCCCTTTATATTTGTGTGTAAGGTAGTTGTTGTGAATTTGTTAGATTACTTGTTAGATATTACTGCATTGTCGGAACTATAAGCACAAGCATTTCTCTGCACTCACATTAACATCTGCTAACCATGTGTATGTGACAAATAAAATTTGATTTGATGATTTGATTTGATTCAGTGCTAATGTAACGTTAGCAGGCTAATAGGGCTAATGTTAGCAGGCTAGCAGGGTTAACGTTAGCAGGCTAGTTGGCTAGCAACCTTGCAAGTTGATTTGTAACAATAAGTATTTGCTTGTAAGTTGGCTGAAATGGAATTGAAACCAGTAGTCATGAGTGCGAACAATTTGGTTTAATTTGAAGTTATTTCTGTTGGAGTTTACGTTATAGGGATTAGGCTAGTTTGCTGTGTCCTCTATATATATCCTCTATATGTCCTCTAAACCTGCTGTTTTCAACTCTCTAGAGACCGCAGGAGCGGTAGAGATACTCTTAATGATCGGCTATGAAAAGCCAACTGACATTTACTCCTGATTATTATTTGACCATGCTGGTCATTTATGAACATTTGAACATCTTGGCCATGTTCTGTTATACTCTCCACCCGGCACAGCCAGAAGAGGACTGGCCACCCCTCATAGCCTGGTTCCTCTCTAGGTTTCTTCCTAGGTTTTGGTCTTTCTAGGGAGTTTTTCCTAGCCGCCGTGCTTCTACACCTGCATTGCTTGCTGTTTGGGGTTTTAGGCTGGGTTTCTGTACAGCACTTCGAGATATTAGCTGATGTACGAAGGGCTATATAAAATAAACTTGATTTGATTTGATTACATCACACACCGGAAAAACATTTTCCAACATGACTTAGGCGTTCTTTGAAATCCTGATTGTTTCTGATTGTTTGAAAGTTGAAAAGGTGAGGTGTAACTTTGCATTGGTACTTTTCATGCATATACTAATGCAAATCCATATGTCACGTTTATGCTACCTACCCATTAAAGCTTCACCTCTTGTTTGATATGTTGTATGGCAACGGGCCTCAGTTTCTGTAGAGCTTTGGTCTTAAAGCTTCCCCTCTAGTTTGATATGTTGTATGGCAATGGGCCTCAGTTTCTGTAGAGCTTTGGTCTTAAAGCTTCCCCTCAAGTTTGATATGTTGTATGGCAATGGGCCTCAGCTTCTGTAGAGCTTTGGTCTTAAAGCTTCACCTATAGTTTGTAAAGATAACAGTGTAGATACAGCATCGCATGGAAGAAAAATAACTTCAATACCAACATACAGGATATAGAAATAGAATTTCCCTCACCTCAGTTAAAGCTCCTATTGAGATGTATGACAACCAAGGTTTGACGTGAAAAGGGTTTTGCCTTCAATGGAGAGTGGTTTTATAATTGTACTGTGACAGCCTTGCAAAAACTGTATATCTATATAAGACATTTTTTATTTACTTGTTAAAAGGTCTAGACTCTATATCCCTCAAATACAACTCTGGACCTCGAAGCCAGTTCCACTGCATTTTTTCATTGTTCCCCTCTAATCAGGGACTGATTTATACCTGGGACACCAGGTGTGTGCAATTAATTATCAGGTAGAACAAAAACCAGCAGGCTCCGGACCTCGTAGGGTAAGAGTTGAGTACCCCTGCTCTATGCTGTCTGTTTACCTGCACATATATTTGAATCATGCTTCATTTATTCGCTCCTATTAAAATCTCCTCACTCTCAGATACAGATGCACAAGTCATTATCAAATTGGAACCATACGTGAAAATGTCAGGCTAGCTCGTTGATACAGTATGATATGTCTCACAGTCACAACACATTGACTCTATGGTCCATTAAACATGGGCTGGACTTAACGGTCGGTATGTCAGCCGAGACGTTCCACAGTCACTCACTGTTGCCCTGTGGCCATGCAGCCAGTCCTACTACTGTATATATTCTCAGATTGTTAGGAAAAACCCACAAAATAATTGGTGGAAGATGCAGATGCTTTTCTCCCCTGTTCAGAGAGGAAAAGATGTGTTCTGAATGCCAAGTAGAGGTGATTCACACAGCCACTACTACCATTATTTGATATTTCTGTTTGGTTCTCCATAAAATGGAGAGAAAGAGAAAGAGAGAAAACATTTCAGACAAATGTGAGGATGGAATTTTAGTTAGCCCTGCATTGTGGGGAATTATGTGATTTACTATATGTGATTCCTACCCAGACACCAATTTCATGAAATCTATCAGTGCCATGCACACTGTTCATCCCTATTTTATCCCTTGTTTCTCTCCGTCGTCCATCGTCCTCCCTTCCTTGCTTCTGTATCCTCTCTTTCTGCCTCCTACACACACACGTTTTGTTCTTCTATCTAAAATGTATTTCCATTCAAAATCCTCTATTCCCTAACCCTAACCTTGGGTCCTCCCAAGAGGTCTAAGGCACTGCATCTCAGTGCTTGAGGCGTCACTACAGACCCAGGTTCGATCCCAGGCTGTGTCACAGCCGGCCGTGACCGGGAGACCCATGAGGCGGCACACAATTGGCCCAGTGTTAGTGGAGGGTTTGGGATGTCCTTGTCCCATTGCGCTCTAGCGACTCCTTGTGGCGGGCCGGGCGATCGCCAGTTACGGTATACTTTGTTTCAAATCAAGTCAAAGTTTATTTGTCACATGCGCAGAATACAACAGGTGTAGACCTTACAGTGAAATGCTTACTTACAGGCTCTAACCAATAGTGCAAAAAAAAGGTATGTGTGTGTGTGTGTGTGTGTGTGTGTGTGTGTGTGTGTGTGTGTGTGTGTGTGTGTGTGTGTGTGTGTGTGTGTGTGTGTGTAGGTAAGTAAGTAAAGAAATAAAACAACAGTAAAAAGACATTTGAAAATAAGAGTAGCAAGGCTATATACAGACACCGGTTAGTCAGACTTATTGAGGTAGTATGTACATGTAGGTATGGTTAAAGTGACTATGCATATACAGTGGGGCAAAAAAGTATTTAGTCAGTCACCAATTGTGCAAGTTCTCCCACTTAAAAAGATGAGAGAGGCCTGTAATTTTCATCATAGGTACACTTCAACTATGACAGACAAAATGAGAAAAAAAAATCCAGAAAATCACATTGTAGGATTTTTAATGAATTTATTTGCAAATTATGTTGGAAAATAAGTATTTGGTCAATAACAAAATTTTATCTCAATACTTTGTTATATACCCTTTGTTGGCAATGACAGAGGTCAAACGTTTTCTGTAAGTCTTCCCAAGGTTCCTGGGCCGTACGCACTACCCTCTGTAGTGCCTTGCAGTCGGAGGCCGAGCAATTGCCGTACCAGGCAGTGATGCAACCGGTCAGGATGCTCTCGATGTTGCAGCTGTAGAACCTTTTGAGGATCTCAGGACCCATGCCAAATCTTTTTAGTTTCCTGAGGGGGAATAGGCTTTGTCGTGCCCTCTTCATGACTGTCTTGGTGTGTTTGGACCATTCTAGTTTGTTGTTGATGTGGATACCAAGGAACTTGAAGCTCTCAACCTGCTCCACTACAGCCCCGTCGATGAGAATGGGGGCGTGTTCGGTCCTCCTTTTCCTGTAGTCCACAATCATATCCTTAGTCTTGGTTACGTTGAGGGTAGGTTGTTATTCTGGCACCACCCGGCCAGGTCTCTGACCTCCTCCCTATAGGCTGTCTCGTCGTTGTCGGTGATCAGGCTGCTACCACTGTTGTGTCGTCTGCAAACTTAATGATGGTGTTGGAGTCGTGCCTGGCCATGCAGTCGTGGGTGAACAGGGAGAACAGGAGGGGACTGAGCACGCAACCCTGGGGAGCTCCAGTGTTGAGGATCAGCGTGGCAGATGTGTTGCTACCTACCCTCACCACCTGGGGGCGGCCCGTCAGGAAGTTCAGGATCCAGTTGCAGAGGGAGGTGTTTAGTCCCAGGGTCCTTAGCTTATTGATGAGATTTGAGGGCATTCTCACATAGGTGTTCCTTTTGTCCAGGTGGGAAAGGGCAGTGTGGAGTGCAATAGAGATTGCATCATCTGTGGATCTGTTTGGGCGGTATGCAAATTGGAGTGGGTCTAGGGTTTCTGGGATAATGGTTTTGATGTGAGCCATTACCAGACTTTCAAAGCACTTCATGGCTATGGACGTGAGTGCTACGGGTCTGTAGTCATTTAGGCAGGTTGCCTTTGTGTTCTTGGGCAGAGGACTGCTTGGAACATGTTGGTATTACAGACTCAAATCAGGGACATGTTGAAAATGTCAGTGAAGACACCTGCCAGTTGGTCAGCACATGCCCGGAGCACACGTCCTGGTAATCCGTCTGACCCCGCAGCCTTGTGTATGTTGACCTGTTTAAAGGTCTTACTCAAGTCGGCTACGGAGAGCGTGATCACACAGTCGTCTGGAACATCTGATGCTCTCATGCATGCCTCAGTGTTGCTTGCCTCGAAGCGAGCATAGAAGTGATTTAGCTCGTCGTGTGACTGGGCAGCTCGCGGCTGTGCTTCCCTTTGTAGTCTGTAATAGTTTGCAAGCCCTGCCACATCCGACAAGCGTCGGAGCCGGTGTAGTATGATTCAATCGTAGCCCTGTATTGATGCTTTGCCTGTTTGATGGTTCGTCGCAGGGCATAACGGGATTTCTTGTAAGCTTCCAGGTTAGAGTCCTGCACCTTGAAAGCGGCACCTCTACCCTTTAGCTTAGTGCGAATGTTGCCTGTAATCCATGGCTTCTGGTTGGGGTATGTACGTACAGTCACTGTGGGGACGACGTCCTCAATGCACTTATTGATAAAGCCAGTGACTGATGTGGTGTATTCATCAATGTCATCAGAAGAATCCCGGAACATGCGGCAGCGTAGCCTAGTGGTTAGAGCGTTGGACTAGTAACCGGAAGGTTGCAAGTTCAAATCCCCGAGCTGACAAGGTACAAATCTGTCGTTCTGCCCCTGAACAGGCAGTTAACCCACTGTTCCTAGGCCGTCATTGAAAATAAGAATTTGTTCTTAACTGACTTGCCTAGTTAAATAAAGGTAAAAAAAAAAAAAAATGTTCCAGTCTGTGATAGCAAAACAGTCCTGTAGTTTAGCATCTGCTTCATCTGACCATTTTTTTATAGACCGAGTTACTGGTGCTTCCTGCTTTAATTTTTGCTTGTAAGCAGGAATCAGGAGGATAGAGTTGTGGTCGGATTTACCAAAAGGAGGGCGAGGGAGAGCTTTGTACGCGTCTCTGTGTGTGGAGTACAGGTGATCTAGAATTTTTTCCCCTCTGGTTGCACATTTAACATGTTGATAGAGATTTGGTAGAACTGATTTAAGTTTCCCTGCATTAAAGTCTCCTGCCCCTAGGAGCGCAATCTCTGGGTGAGTGGTTTCCTGTTTGCTTTTTTCCTTATACAGCTGACTGAGTGCGGTCTTAGTGCCAGCATCTGTTTGTGGTGGTAAATAAACAAATAAACTAAATGAACTATAAAATAAATATTGACGGTAACGGCAGCTTTCCTACTCGCTTTCTGCGGGTCTGGACGAGGCATCCAGCTCTTCGTAATCTGCTTAGCTTCCTTTTGCGAATAATTGGGATGTCTGCCCTGTGGGTTGTTTGGAGAATATCGTGTGAGTCCTGCTTGTTGTTGAAAAAATCTTTGTCTAATCCGAGGTGAGTGATCGCTGTCCTGATATCCAGAAGCTCTTTTCTGCCGTAAGATACGGTGGCAGAAACATTATGTACAAAATAATTTACAAATATCGCGAAAAAAAACACATAATAGCACAATTGGTTAGGAGACAGTAAAACGGCGGCCATCTCCTCCGGCGCCATCTTGTAGGGGTATTTTACACATTGATGCGGCTGTCAAGAAGAAGTGCGGCTTGGCAGGGAAATTGGGGAGAAAAAGGCGTAAAACTATATTTAAAAAAATATAAACAAAAAATAACCTTAAACTAACTCCTAAACACTTACCCTTACCCTTACCCTAATTGTAACCCTAACCCTAATTGTAACCCTAATTCTAAATTATAACCCCAGTTTAAAATAGCCTTTGTCCTCATGGGGATGTGGGAAATGTCCGCACAAGGGAGAATTTTCCTTGTTTGACTATCCTTGTGGGAACTTTGGGGGATTTTAGGTCCCCACAAGGATTGAAGAACAACCCCCCCCCCCCCCCCCCCCCCCCACACACACACACAGTTCTAAATAACAAAGCGAAAGATGTGCCCTTTGGTGGTGAGAGATAGCTCATTACCTATGAGCGACCTTCCATCTGCACTCTTGGTTGCTCTGGGAGCCATTACGATTATGATGGAAATCTCACAAGCCATTACTGGGAAGCGAGCAGCAGAGCACAGGGCTCACTGCAGACACGCTAATGGACTCATTTGTAATTGGGAGAGAGGGAAATGACTTTGCTAGCTAGCAGTGGCTTTGTTTGATGGAGTATGGCGGGAGAGCATGCTAGATTTGACAAATGAACGAACTGGGGTTCTCGTCGTCGTCTCTCCCCCAACACAAAAGCACACACACACACATTCACACACACACAACATCTACCTAGGGGGGTAGGGCTGGTGGGGATGATGCTGCTGTCACCTCTAAAACCCTCCTGTGATTGTGGGGACATTCTTTAAGGCCCTCTCTGAAACATAGACATATGCAGTAAGCAATTCCATTATCGCTATGGAACAGAAACATGCTACTAGGCTTTCCAGCGGGGTGAGTAAGTGTTGCTAAGGTATTTCAGGTTGTCTGGGCGGCTGGTAGTCTAGTGGTTCGAGCGTTGGGCCAATAACCGAAAGGTTGCTAGATCAAATCCCTGAGTTGACAATGTAAAAATCTGTCGTTCTGCCCCTGAACAAGGCAGTTAACCCACTGTTCCTAGGTCGTCAATGTAAATAAGAATTTGTTCTTAACTGACTTGCCTAGTTAAATAAAAAATGTAGCTTTGATTTTTCACTTCAAATAACATTTTCTCTGTGGTTTGCCACATACAACAGTCGTGATTGGCTTATTATGGAGTGATGCTTGGAAAATGTTATCAATATGCACATTAGCGTGGTAATTAAGCATTAATGCACGAGGGGGTGTGGTATATGGCCAATATACCACGGCTGAGGCCTGTTCTGAAGCACGACGCAATGCAGAGTGTCTGGATACAGTCATTAGCCGTGGTATATTGGCCATATAGCACAAACCCCCGAGATGCCTTATTGCTATTATAAAATAAACGTTTTGTCATACCCGTCGTATATGGTCTGATATACCATGGCTTTCAGCCAATCAGCATTCAGGGCTTGAAACACCCAAGTCATAACAGAAACAATACTTAACTGAAAAGATTTCACATCACCTTTTTTAGTATAGGCAGTAACATGCATCAACCCTTTTGGTGTAAAAAATTACAAATATTATACTGGACATTTCAAACATGGCCGGCAGGACGTTCTATAAAAAATGTAAAATCCTTGTTTATCCAATGTAGCTCCCCCACAATTAACCTGACAAGGATGAATCAAAGAAAAAGAGAAAGGGAGAGAGAGAGAGAATGAGGCTAATAAGATAGCCCTCTCTGTGCAGCCAGTGTGATTTATAGATTCATTTGTGTTGTGCTTGTTTAGGAAACTGCTCTGCATTATTCCTAGTTCCAGAGAAGAAGGGCGGAGAGAAAGAGGACATTACCTGGTTACCGTGTTAATTTTATTTATTTTATGCATGACATCATTTTAATGGCCATTGGTAGCTAGGGCCAAGCCTTTCTCTGCTCCACTGCTAGGTGGAAAAACACATCGTTTACTACAGGCAAGAAGCTCATATAGATCTACACGGGGAACAGAACAGGTGTGGCCCCAGCATTATTATTAAATTAGGTGTGTTACAGGTAAACATTCCATAACGCTTTACTGTTCAGAAGACGAGGAAGGTAATTGGTAATGTAACGCCAGATGGACTTTTGTCCGTCCCACTTTATTATTTATTTGTTTTCGTGTGGCAGCTGTTGGGAGGTGAGGCGACCACAGCATAGTGTGTGTGTGTGTGTGTGTGTGTGTGTGTGTGTGTGTGTGTGTGTGTGTGTGTGTGTGTGTGTGTGTGTGTGTGTGTGTGTGTGTGTGTGTGTGTGTGTGTGTGTTGCGGACAGGGACCTGAGCTCCTTTAATGGGGGGCCACTGTGCTATTATTGCTGCTGCAGGGGGCTCCAGTGTGCTTGTGTGTTCTTGCTAGGTCTGTGTGTGTGTATCTTGCGTGTGTGCGATTATTATTTGTTTCTGTGAACATGGCCCGTAGCAGTACCAGTGTAAAATAGGGTGATTACACCTCTCTCTCACTCTATCCTTCTCCCTCTGTTTCTCTGGGGATAGGCTGTCATGCAGAAAGAGGGGGGCGGGGGGAGCAGCATATGACTGCTGTAGTGTGTGGTGCTGACAGACAGGTCTTATAATCGCTGCAGCTCTTCACTACAAGCTTGATTAACGCTGACAGCTCCGATTGCTGATAAAAGAGGGAACATTAAAGAAAACAGAGGAGCTTGGCTCAGTCGGCGCGCCACGCTACTGTTTCTCCTCCTCCCGCTACCCCACCCCCTCATCCCACGCCGCGCCGGGTGTCAAAGCTGTCGAAACGGGGATGTGACATCACAAGGTTCCGCAGGCAGACTGGAGGCTCATTCACATCAGTAGAAGCTTGTACCTTCTGTCAGGTGTCCCCCAGGCAACCAGTGATCCATCTAGCCTCCATCTAGCCTTCTTCTCCTTCTTCTCATCCACATCAAGATGACTCTTCTGGTGCTGCAGAGACTAGAAAAAAACTGAGCAGAATGTTTCTCCATCTTGTTAACTTACAGCATCGTTTGTTAAAGTGTTGTCCTAGAAAGCTGAGAAAGTGCAAATGGTTTGGGATTGGCAGAGTGGAAATTGGCAACAAAAGTGTTGTGAATTATGGAGTTTGGATGGGGTTGTGGATCTAGCTAGCTACCGCATTACTTTGGATTCGACAACCCTCTGAGGTGTCACTGGAAAACCATGGAGGAGTACTCAATTAAAACGCAGAGATTATGTGGCTTCATTTACATATAGTTCTGCTTTGCCCCAAAAAATTATGTGTGTGTGCACGTTTGTGTTTGTCTGAACGTCTGAAGTTCAAGGAAATAATAGGCCTGCACAAGCTACTGCCGTCCCGTCCCTCATCCCGTCCACACCAGACCCTGGCTCCTCCCCCCTTCCCTCCCCCCATGGTGAAACTCTCCTCACGTCTCTCTCGTGTCTCTGGGGTAAATCTCCATCTCAGAGATCTGGCGGGCAGTCAGCTCATTTGGCCAGAGAGAGAGAGGGAGAGCCTGGTTTGGCAAAGCCACGCTTTTGATTCTCTTTTCATTTATTCGAACTGATCTGCTGTGATTAAGAGCTCCGTGTCTCGTTATTCTCTTTTTGGAAGAGTGGAGTGGAGAGCCGCTGCTTTTTGCCAAAATATGTGAATAATTAGAGACCCAGGCAGGCGTGTGCTGTGCCAAAGCGACGGGAAGCATTCGCTCTCCTTATTAGATTCACTTAAACGCTGTTGTAAATCATGGCTGCCAGTGGGGCTCTGCTAGTGGGGCTCTGCCAGTGGGGTTCTGCCAAGCCAATGCAGGCTCATGCCCACAGCCCCACACTCTCTCTGGAAGCTTCCACAATGACCGTCAAGTCTGAGGGAGGGAGGGAGGGAGGGAGGGAGGGAGGGAGGGAGGGAGGGAGGGAGGGAGGGAGCAAAGTGCTGAGAGCAGAGCGGAAAAGAACCAACCAACGTGTTGTACTACAGCGCATGTTTGTTTTATGTTATGGTGCTTAATATCAAGAAAAGAGTGTATGAACAGTTTTGGGATTCATCCCCAATCCGGATTACTGTGAGATGGACGAATGAAGCTGAGACAAAGCTTTGAGAGACTTTCAGTGTTCAGAGGCCGTCATATATACTCTACAATGGAGAGGGGGGTCCAAACACTAATGCTATACAGCCCAGCTGGAGACAATTCCTATCTCCCCAAACTGTTCTTTTCAAAAGAAGTGAGTAATGATGACTTCAACTTCAAGGCATGGGAGATGTTGATTAATTCCAGGACTGAGGCCCTCTATTTTCTCTCTCTGTCTGTTTTGTCAATCCAGCTCTATTATTCCAGACATACTCAACGTCCCATTGACGTGTTTAGAACGTCCCATTGACGTGTTTAAAAGGTGTCAGATCAGAGCTGAAGTGATTATTATCCCGAAAAGCCACCTGCTTGAATGAGTGTCATTATAGAAAGAGTTGAGCCTGAGTGCTGTTCCCAATGTTCTGACAAATGTTTGATTATAGACAGAGAGACATGAGAGAGAGAGACATGAGAGAGAGAGACATGAGAAAGAGAGACGTGAGAGAGAGAGACATGAGAGAGAGAGACATGAGAGAGAGAGACATGAGAAAGAGAGACGTGAGAGAGAGAGACATGAGAGAGAGAGACATGAGAGAGAGAGACATGAGAGAGAGAGACATGAGAGAGAGAGACATGAGAGAGAGACATGAGAGAGAGAGACATGAGAGAGAGACGGAAGCAGACAAAGGTTGCTGAGAGGAAATGCGAGACGGAAAGATCAGCGATGGCCTTTAAAACAAAAATACATCAGAAAGCTCAATCAGACCCTGGATTCAGCACGTTGTCATGGAACAGGAGCAACAAATCAAAACACATTGTTCCACATGGGGATAATGGGGATCTCTCAGCCAATGACAAGCTTCCGCTATGTTCCACATGTTGACAAAGTGCCGCCACCGCTCTGGATCATGCACGACACGTTCCCCCTGTCAGCACCTCTCATACTCATGACAAGCCAGCTGTGATTCTGGGTCTCTTTTTTGTTTTTTTGTTGTTGCCCTGAGTAACATACTGTACATGCCATCACCCTGTCTCATATTGTAAAGGTCACTAGGCTGGGTTGGACCGGTTGGGGTAGGTGAGGTTATTGGGGCAGTATGTAGGATGGGGCCCAGGGTGGGGTGGTTGTGGCCAGGTCAGTGGGTGGTGCTGTTGGGGGCATTATGGAGGAGGGTCCTGCCCCCCGGCCACTTAACCACGCACTGCTGGCTCTGCTCCACCGCGCCTGTCTCCTTTCACCCTTAAATAAACCCAGTGACAGAGCCCTGGAAAGAGCTGTGGCTGGGGGGCAGGCGGATGGGGCGTGGGAGTGGTCGGGGGACAGTAGGGTAGGGGAAGGCGATTTAAATGGTTGTGCCGCAGGGGGAAGATGTATGGCACCCAGCCAGCCTGGGCGGAGCAGCGCGGCATGGTGGAGGGGAGCATTAGAAAACAGTGGTCCAGACTAATGATCCACAGCTTGATCGTTATGACCCCCACAGAAAGGATTGAAGCGAGCTGCAGTACCCAGGAAATCAATTCCCAGGAAGAGCCTAGCTGTAAATCATGGAAGTACAGAACAGAGGGAGGGTAGGAGGGAAGGAAAGGAGGGAGGTAGTGGGATAAAAGAGGAAGGTAGTGGATGGATGGAGGGGGTGGAGGAAGTGAAAGAGAGAACACTCTTTTGATCATAAACCCTAAAGGCAAAATGACTTGTGGTTGTCCTCACTGAAGGTGCCCAATGATGTGGTTGTTCCAGCTCCCTGGCTGCCCCTCCCTACCCCTCCCTCAACCCCCCAGTCCCCCTGTGTGAAGGCTCCATCGGAGGCTACTACGGCATAACGCGGTAGGTTTTGGAGGGTGTTCTCAGATTGATTAATCTCCCTGGGCAGGGCCCCATCAATCCTAATACGTCTCTAATGAAATTGTTGGTTGTTGGGGGAGAGACGGGGGGTCATAAGTCACTTTAGAAACATATCATGATAAAGAAGGCATTGATCACGGGGACCAGAATGATGACAAATGCCTGAGCTCTCCAGGAAAACAGCCAAAACAATAGAGGAGGGGGGTGCTCAGATGCTATCAGTCAGGCACAGCACTCAGGCCTGGGATAAATCACACCACTATCTTAGGGAGAGACTTGGCTGCATTTATTTGGGTGATTCCTCCAATGTTGTTTGTGTTATTCAGATGGATGTTGACATACGTATCTGCATACTTAGAATATGGCTGAAGATTTTTAAGGTAAACAAACACAGGGTGCTAAGATGGCTGACAATGGATCTGTTTTTTGTGCCACATTCTGATTGATCGACACACACACACTGAGACCATTGCGTTGATCATTAGTCAGGCCACTACTAAATGATGCATCTCCTCCTGTTTTTAGCCATGGCGGCTGGCTGCTGCGGTGGTGGTATTGGCTGCGGTGATAACAAGTGAAAGTAGTTCCTTTTTCCTCATTTTTTCCTTTTTCCTCACTCATTCTCACTTCATTATGCAGGCAGCCTCCTGACGGTATCTGACAGAATGTGCTATCTGCAACCCCCAGCTGCAGTCCCTCTCTGTATCGCCCAATCGCTGGCGGCTTAACCCTAATGATGCCTGCCTGCCTGGCCAGCAATGCATGGAGCAGGGTGGAAATTCTGCTATTTACTGGATAGAGAGAGAGGCCAGGCATACCCTGCTGTTGATGTTGGCTCTCTTGGTAGTGACACTAGCGGGGTATAGTCAGTACTGTACTGGATGGCAGGATGTTGGCATCACTGCAGCGTTAGTTAAACAAATGCCGAAGCTGTAATGTTGTAGTAAGGATATTTTGGGTAACATTCTAACATGGAATAATTTACGTAGTGTAGTAGCATTAAGTGGAATTGGTGTGCATCCAGGGACAATCTGCAGTGTGTGTGTACAGTAGTTACATGAAGACCATTCTATAGTACCATTCTCCTCTTTTGCTCTGTAGTGTTTATTTAGCCTTTATTTAAACAGTTGAGTCCTTTAAGAACAAATTCTTATTTTCAATGACAGCCTGGCAAAGTGAGGGGAATGTTGACACTGGGTTGTGCTCACTTCTCTAGCAGCAGAGAAGCCTGATTGATTGTGTGTTTTGGCTCCACACAGCAGCATTATTGTCCTCCTCATAAATACATTATGTGCCTTAGCACAGCTCTAGAATCAGTCTTTGGAGAGGCCCCAGAGAGCCTTAAATTAGCTTAAGAAAAAACAAACAAACAAACAAGCGGCTTTAAGGGTGAAGCCTCAGAAAGCTGCAGGTCTGGAGCACCAGGCATGATGCATAGCTAATTATGTAGGTTAATATCACAGGAGGATATTTATCTGGGTTAAGCTCCACTTTGGAGAATTGGAAGGGAAGACACTGGTTGCCTCCAATATGGTATCCTATTCCCTATGTAGTGCACTACTTTTGACCAACGCACTATATAGGGAATATAGGGTGCCATTTCGGGACCCTCCTCAGTTGTGGACACTATCAATCAACAAAGACCATGCCAATATGTTTCAGGAAACTAGGTGTATGTCACACGTCACTACTTCACAGGAGAGGCATTTTAATTTAGTTTGTACGTTTTTTGGCAGAAATGCCTTCTGGAATATGTGAACTTTCATTTTTCTGTAAATACAAATAAAATTGTTAAATTACGAGCCAAATTGGTTTAGCTATGGAAAGAGGCAGGAACCTTCCCTCTAGCCATGATTGGCTGAGATAATGGATGGGCTGGACATGCCGAGAGATGAGATCAGATTGGTCTGCCATGTAGCATGCTTCTGTCTATAACATGAGCTGCTCAGTATGTGTAGGTAATCCTTTCTAACGCAGCTTTTTTGAAAGGCTGTTGTATAAACGACCTGTCTCCGGAATACATATTCAAACTAAGGGCAAATATGGCATCTGTGACTGAGAGTGAGAAGCGTTTATCCATGTATACGGGTAAGAGAGTCTAGCTAGCTACAGTTTCAGATATGATATGTTTCTAATTTTGTCAACGTCGTTTTCTTTGCAAGTTAAAGCATACTGTTAGCTAGCTAGCTAACATTAGCTGGCTGGCTGGCTCGCTAGCTAACGTTACGCGTATGACCTGTGTGGTAATATTATTCGTATCGCAGCCATTTGAATTCCTAGTTATAGCTTAATGTTAGCTAGTTAGCTAACATTGAACCTAGTTGGTTAGCTTTTGCTACCAGTAGATTCATGCAGGGTAGTAACGTTATGAGTTGGGATTATGGTTCATTGTTCAGCTAGCTAACTAGCTACTAAACAAAAGACTCCACTATGCAAGTAACCATTTCACTGTACTGTTTACACCTTCTGTATCCTGTGCATGTGACAAATCAACTTAGATTTTATTTGATATAGTGTGTGTTTATCAGAGACGGTAATGTGAAGAACAACATGACCTGCACCAAATTAGGATATAACGTTAGGCCAACGAGACACTGTCCAAGATCTAAAAGATCTCAAACTCTCCAGTAGAATGCCCTGCTTTCGTCACACTCAACCATAAGCTGTTTTCTGTAATTAGCTCACCATTACTGTAACTTGTAAATTATGATCTTGTTGTGAGTTTATTTTCCTGTAATAATGAATACAACTTAAGACGTTGTCAGCTATATGATATGGTCATTATTTGAATTGGACAATAGAATGTTCATGATGTCACTGTGACAACTGTCTACAGACATGTGGATAGACGTAGTATTAAACCAGCCTTTAGTCTTGAAATCTTTGGTTGTTTAGTACACTACCATACTCACTGTTTAGCACATGACCTCACATGAATCATTAAAGAGATGGGTGGGGCTAAGGCTCAAGAGAGTGTGAATGATGCTGAATGGGTGTAGACAAAGAAGAGCGCTCCAGTAGGTGCACCCAAAATATTCAAGGACCATTTTCTCAAAAGTGGGGTTACAAATGTATCAACTTTCCTTATTATATATTTATTTAATCTTTATTTAACTAGGCAAGTCAGTTAAGAACAAATTCTTATTTACAATGACGGCCTAACCCGGCCAACGCTGGGCCAATTGTGCACCGCCTTATGGGATTCCTAATCACGGCCGGATGTGATTCAGCCCGGATTCAAACCAGGGACTGTAGTGATGCCTCTTGCACTGAGATGCAGTGCCTTAGACCGCTGCGCCACTCGGGAGCCCTTATTATAGGCACATTCAATAGTAATGACCATGATAACAATAAAAAACATCATTCAAATAAACATACGGAAGTGTATTATTATCCTAAGTGGATGGCAGCAGATAGATAGAGGAATATATTGGTTTGGTAGCATAATAGGACTGAGATTCTCCAGTGACAGTCAGTAATGGCCCTTGTCTCTCTCGGTAACTGTCAGGTGTCCTGAGCCCGCCTCAGCCCAGACTGGAGTTAGTTTTTTTCATGTCTGCTGTCTGCTTTTGATTCTTACTCCCTGAGGTTTTAAAAAAAGTGGTAGATTGTTAGTGACAATCAGACACTCTGGCCCTTTTGAGCAGGGGGTTTGATTTAATCGCCAGGGTGCCTGTCATTTGTTATTCCAGAGCGAGCAGTGTGGCTGTGTCTGCCTGCCTGACTGGTTGGCTGGCTGGCTGGCCGCCCCCCTGTTAGTGAGGCCTGGGCCTGATCAAGCAACGCCTCGTTACCAGCAGCAAGCAGCACTCCCTCCCTTCCCGACATCTCTCCCTCTCCTCTCGTTCTTACATTTTTGGGGGGTTATATCTAAATCCTCAGTGCAAATGCAGTGTTTCTCCTCTCCCAGTGGGCCCCATTACTGCCTGTGGGGCATTAAAAATCATTAATAGTGCTGTCAAAGAGCGAGGGAGCAGGGAGAGGAGGAGGAGGGGGGAGCAGCAGTAGTGAGTTGCTTAGCTGCTCATAAATGGGAAATTAATACATCTGCTTCCTTAATGCTGGCTCGTGTTTGATGTTTGTTAGCTGGCAACTTTAATGATGTAGGTTTGAGCCGACGGGGCGCTTGACTAAATTTGATTCCTCCAATTAAGTAGTCAGAGTTCTTTTCTTTCGGGAGAAAAAGGAATAGGGGAGAGAGAAAAAAGAAAAAACTCTCCCTAATTATGGTCTCCAAACCTTCAGTTTTGTGGTTCTTGCTTTGCTTTTTAGCTGTCTCTATCAGTCTCCCTCTCTATCTTCCACCCCCCCTTTCTATCTCTCTCTAGCGTCCCTCTCTCCCGCCTCCTCTTCTGTCAGAGCTTGATTGCAGGGACATGTTCATCAGCCTTGGCCTTCGTAAAAAAGTTGTTTACCGTTCACTAATCAAGGGGAAATATTTTAATCAGCACCCGCCACTGTCTTAATCATTAACATTAGCAAGCCATGTATGTTAATTGCTGTATAGAGCAAGGTGATGATAGTCAATCTTAAGTGCAAATGATGAAATTACCACCATCGAGGTTCCAGACATGAGCAAATGTATACTAATCACAACCTTGGATGCCGAGCTAGCTACCGTGAAGGAAATATGAAAGGTAGCTACTATAGAAAGAGGATTTTTGTTCCTGACATATTCCTTTACATAACATAGACTAGGCAATGGAACTCGCTTTTAGCACTTGAACAAGGCGTGAAAACTAGTCTGTGTTTTTGTAGCTAACAGTTACTACTTTGCGTGAGATTTATTTTTAGATTATCATACATATCTGTTTTACTGTTTAGAAAGGAAAGCACTTTATGTATCTAGTCCCCCCATTTGAGGAATACATAAGTGTTTGAAAAAATTCACTTTTAGTTTATTAAAGTAGTCAAAAGTTGAGTATTTGATCCCATATTTCTAGCATGCAATGACTACATCAAGTGTAACACGTGCGCTGAGAGTCGGGAAGCAAGATCAGGATGTGAGTGTCGAGTCAGCTGTGGTGCGGGAACCTGACAGATCGGTTGAGGCAGGGGAGCCTGGCGATCCGGCTGAGGCATAAGAACCTGACGAGCTGGTGGAAGCAGGGGAGCCTGGCGATCCGGCGGAGGCATGAAAGCCCAATGAGCCGGCTGAGGCAGGGGAGCCTGGCGATCCGGCGGAGGCATGAAAGCCCAACGAGCCGGCTGAGGTAGGGGAGCCTGGCGATCCGGCGGAGGCATGAAAGCCCAACGAGCCGGCTGAGGTAGGGGAGCCTGGTGATCCGGCGGAGGCATGAAAGCCCAATGAGCCGGCTGAGGCAGGGGAGCCTGGCGAGCCGGCTGAGGCATGAGAGCCTGACGAGCCGGCTGAGGCATGAGAGCCTGACGAGCCGGCTGAGGCATGGGAGCCTGACGAGCCGGCTGAGGCAGGGGAGCCTGACGAGCCGGCTGAGGCAGGGGAGCCTGGCGATCTGGCTGAGGCATGAGAGCCTGACGATCTGGCTGAGGCATGAGAGCCTGACGAGCCGGCTGAGGCAGGGGAGCCTGGCGATCCGGCTGAGGCATGAGAGCCTGACGAGCCAGCTGAGGCAGGGGAGCCTGGCGATCCGGCTGAGGCATGAGAGCCTGGCGAGCCGGCTGAGGCATGAGAGCCTGACGAGCCGGCTGAGGCATGAGAGCCTGACGAGCCGGCTGAGGCATGAGAGCCTGACGAGCCGGCTGAGGCATGAGAGCCTGACGAGCCGGCTGAGGCAGGGGAGCCTGGCGATCTGGATGAGGCATGAGAGCCTGTAGCAGTTCCCGAACCCAACGTCATTACTCTGACACAAAACTAAAATAAAAAAAAGACTCACTGATGCTTCCCTTAGGTGAGGTAGCAAGTTCAGGGAGTGAGTGTTTTAATAAATAAATGAAACAATAAACACGTAACACAAACAATGCACCAAAATGAAAACAGAGTCAGTAACACCTGAGGAAAGAACCAAAGGGAGTGACAGATATAGGGAAGATAATCAAGGAGGTGATGGAGTCCAGGTGAGTGTCATGAGGTGCAGGTGCGCAAGACGATGGTGACAGGTGTGTGGGATAATCAGCAGCCTGATGACCTAGAGGCCGGAGAGGGAGTATACGTGACGTCAAGCTTGTGACACTACAAACTCATTGGATGCATTTGCATTTTTGTTTGTTTTGGTTGTGTTTTGACAATAGGAAGTGAATCACTACAAATGGAGGAGAGTGTATGCAATGCTAACGTGATCCTATAGTAATCAGAGTAATGATTTGAGATGCAGATCACTTACAGTAGGAACTACATGGATAAAACCACTCCAGTCCAGTACTGTATGGTCCTAATATTGTACGATACAGGGAAGCAATCGGTCTCTCTTCCCTTTGACTCTCAGTGTAGATGGAAGAGTAGTCATTTCAACATGTATTATCAGTCGAGCTGAAATAGAATAGTAAATCAGCTCAGCTTACTGGTCGTCAGAAGAATTACTCATCTTCAAACAAACTCATTCCATGCCTGCTAGGTCCAGGCCAGCCATCCTTCACCTTCATTTTATCCCCCCCCCCCCCCCCCGGTGTGTTCCAGGACCTGCCTAACCCATTAGTGTGGGCTCCTTTATGAATGTTTTATCAGTGTTTTAATGGTGATTTGACGTGATTGAGGGAAGGAATGCGAGCAGCAAAGAGACGGATGAGTGTGTCTGTGGAGCTGCCCTGTGCTTGGCCCTTGTTTACTGTACACACACCTACCTGGGATGCCAGTTTAACACGTAACTGCCGTTGACATTAGCTTACTTAGCACAGCTCCTTGGTCACATGTGTGCATGCGTGTGTGTGTGCATGCGTGTGTGTGTGTGTGCATGCGTGTGTGTGTGTGTGTGCATGCGTGCCAGGCAGAGTTTCCGTTTGACATTTGACCGGCAGCATTTTAATTTACCGGACATTTCAGAAATGTACCGAACTCATATGCATTGGGTGCATAACCTGATTAGGGCATCCACCAACGGTGCTCAGAATGACAGAAATCATCTTAACACAACATGCAACTCAAGGATGCAACAGAGTGCATCCTTCTTACCGAATTCTGATGCGCACTTTAGAGATGTAAGAATAACTGTCCACATTTACTATTCCTCAGCCAACAAGACGAGTAATCACAAAATCACTAACCTTGTCAACCTACTATCCCCCATAGTAGAAAAGTTGACCTATTCTGTTGGTCAGCTTGTCGTTCTGTTTGAGAAAGAAATAGCCTGTTCCAAACAGACAGTTGTGGGACGATAAATCCCAAATTCATAAAACTAGAGTACATACAAAAAACTTGAGGCTGATGCAACAGATCAGAACGTTTAGCTTAAAATGTTGATAAACTATTATTTATTCACATTGTAAGCGCAGTAATGCGCACATGGCAGTAGACTATGTGCAAGTGGTTGCATGTGAAATAGATGAAAATATTTGTTAGAAATTTAGAAAGATGGGAGAACTAAGATGCACAACTAGCATGGGTTGCTAGTATGACTAGGATTGTGCCGCTTTTATTGGACAATGAAAGAAAGTTGATTTGAAAACCAATACAACATAAGAGGAATAGGCAACTTGTTTCAATGGCATATGAAAGTCTTAATTGCCTCCACATTTATTGAAATTAATTTTGGCCAGGCTACTTTGAAGTAAGGTAAGACATCCCTCATAATATAAACTAAAACGTTCAGGTTTCACACAATGAAGTATATGTTTTCAAAATACACACTGCCTCCAGCTCACATTGCAAAGTGGTGTGTGACGTGCTGAAGCCTGCTGTTGCCTGCACTTGAATGGCGAATGGGAAGTGCGCTTCAATTACCAGTTGAGCAATACAAAAAGTAGCTCTTTTTAATCGTGGCCATCAAAACAATTTTTAACACGTGCTTGCATTTAGAATTGTTGCGCAATGATTGGGCTCATAAAAGCACATGTTACAGGAGCAGTAGGCCTAGTAGCAGACTAGGCGCTCTATCTGTATGCTGTGCTTGTGTGATATATAAGAATCATAACGACTAACCAAAATACACACAGGACAATTTAATTCTATTGAATTATGTAAATGAAACTATAGACCAATCAGCATGACCAGTCAAATGTAGACTATTTACATCGACTGCTACTGTATTTCCAGCAATGAATAGGCTAAAAGTCATTCTTTTGCAATGGGATTTTTTTCTTCTCCCGGACAATTGGCCAGCGGAAATGTTATTTTATCGTCTTAAAGCCGGCTATTACCAGCCAACGGAAACCCTGGTGTGTGCATGCAGGCAGGCAGGCAGGCAGGCAGGCAGGCAGGCGGGCTCGTGGGGTTCGGTATCAGGCCTACATGTAGGTGACTTATTCTGGTCGTCCCTCTTCACAACGCCCCTGTGGGACTGTAATGTCACAGCCCGTTAACAACCCCCATTATAGAAACTGGTATAGTGTGTTAACATTACAGACGGACAGGGGCGATCAGTGGTAGTGTGTACAGTTAAGTCACTGTCCAGCTGGCTCTCACCTTCACACATTCAATAATTCACAGTGAACAATCGTCATATACAGCTACTTTTCCATAGAAATGTATGTGCCCAGTGCAGAGGGAGGTATGGAGCACAGAACTAGAACGAGATTCTATTTTTATGGTATGGAGGCATGTCGAACTTCTCGTGGATTTCCTAAAATGTGCACCTGAGTGTTTGTCAGGTTCAAGCCTCAGGCTCTGCTGACCAGGGTAATATTACTGTAGCCGATTAAGCATCTTAATTCCTCCTTCCTTTTCCTTCCTTTCTCTGATCCATTTGCATACCTAACCAATCCATTCTATGGGTTGTATCTAGAACAATAGGTGAAATCAAGTTGAATTTATGCTAATAAGATTTTTTAGCTCAATGATTTAAGCCTTTTTATCTTTTATAGTCCAAAAAGAAAGCAATAGTCTTGCTAAAGAACTTGTCTTTTGTGTGGTAATATTAATGTTATGGTGATGAAATATTGGAAGTTGGCTACTCTATTACATTTTGATTATAGTGGCTTGCGAAAGTATGCACCCCCTCGGCATTTTTCCTATGTTGTTGCCTTAAACCAGGAATTAAAATAGATTTTTGGGGGGGTTTGTATAATTTGATTTACACAACATGCCTACCACTTTGAAGACGAAAAATATATTTTATTGTGAAATGAACAAGAAATAAGACAAAAAAACTGAACTTGACCGTGCATAACTATTCCCCCCCCCCCCCCCCCCCCCCAAAGTCAATACTTTGTAAAGCCACCTTTTGCAGCAATTACAGCTGCAACTCTCTTGGGGTATGTCTCTATAAGCTTGGCACATCTAGCCACTGGGATTTTTGCCCATTCTTCAAGGCAAAACTGTTATAGCTCCTTCAAGTTGGATGGGTTCCGTTGGTATACAGAAATCTTCAAGTCATACCACAGATTCTAAATTGGATTGAGGTTTGGGCTTTGACTAGGCCATTCCAAGACATTTAAATGTTTCCCCTTAAACCACTTGAGTGTTGCTTTAGCAGGATGCTTAGGGTCATTGACCTGCTGGAAGGTGAACCTCCATCCCAGTCTCAAATCTCTTGAAGACAGGTTTCCCTCAAGAATTTCCCTGTATTCAGCGCTATCCATCATTCCTTCAATTCTGACCAGTTTCCCAGTCCCTGCCGATGAAAAACATACCCACAGCATGATCCTGCCACCACCATGCTTCACTGTGGGGATGGTGGCTCGGGGTGATGAGAGGTGTTGGGTTTGCGCCAGACATAGCGTTTTCCTTGATGGGCAAAAAGCTCAATTTTAGTCTCATCTCATCAGAGTACCTTCTTTGATATGTTTGGGGAGTCTCCCACATAACTTTTGGGGAACACCAAAAGTGTTTGCTTATTTTTTTCTTTAAGCAATGGCTTTTTTTCCTGCCACTCTTCAGTAAAGTCCAGCTCTGTGGAGTGTTCGACTTAAAGTGGTCCTATGGACAGATACTCCAATTTCCGCTGTGGAGCTTTGCAGCTCCTTCATGGTTATCTTTGGTCTCTTTGTTGCCTCTCGGATTAATGCCCTCCTTGCCTGTTCCATGAGTTTTGGTGGGCAGCCCTCTCTTGGCAGGTTTGTTGTGGTGCCATATTCTATGTGCATAGTCATTGAACACTGGTCACTTTAATAATGATTACATTCTGTCTTACCCACTTCATATGGATATACTGTATTCTAGTCAAAGCTCAACCTACAGTTGAAGTCGGAAGATTACATGCACTTAGGTTTGAGTCTTTAAAACTCGTTTTTCAACCACTCCACGAATTTCTTGTTAACAAACTATAGTTTTGGCAAGTCGGTTAGGACATCTACTTTGTGCATCACACAAGTAATTTTTCCAACAATTGTTTATAGACAGATTATTTCACTTATAATTCACTGTATCACAATTCCAGTGGGTCAGAAGTTTACATACACTAAGTTGACTGTGCCTTTAAACAGCTTGAAAAATTCCAGAAAAGTATGTCATGGCTTTAGAAGCTTCTGATAGGCTAATTAACATCATTTGAGTCAATTGGAGGTGTACCTGTGGATGTATTTCAAGGCCTACCTTCAAACCCAGTGCCTCTTTGCTTGACATCATGGGAAAATCAAAAGAAATCAGCTAAGACCTTAGAAAAAAAATTGTAGACCTCCACAAGTCTGGTTCATCCTTGGGAGCAATTCCCAAACGCCTGAAGGTACCACGTTCATCTGTACAAACAATAGTATGCAAGTATAAACACCGCGGAACCATGCAGCCGTCATACTGCTCAGGAAGGAGATGCGTTCTGTCTTCTAGAGATGAACATAATTTGGTGTGAAAAGCGCAAATCAATCCCAGAACAATAGCAAAGGACCTTTTGAAGATGCTGGAGGAAACAGGTACAAAAGTATCTATATCCACAGCAAAACGAGTCCTATATCGACATAACCTGAAAGACCGCTCAGCAAGGAAGAAGCCACTGCTCCAAAACCACCATAGAAAATCCAGACTACGGTTTGCGACTGCACACTGCGTACTATTTGGAGAAACGTCCTCTGGTCTGATGAAACAAGAATAGAACTGTTTGGCCATAATGACCATCCCAACCGTGAAGCACGGGGGTGGCAGCATCATGTTGTGGGGGTGCTTTGCTGCAGGAGGGACTGGTGCACTTCACAAAATAGATGGCATCATGAGGTACGAAAATGATGTGGATATATTGAAGCAACATCTCAAGACATCAGTCAGGAAGTTAAAGCCTGGTCGCAAATGGATCTTCCAAATGGAAAATGACCCCAAGCATGCTTCCAAAGTTGTGGCAAAATGGCTTAAGGACAACAAAGTCAAGGTATTGTAGTGGCCATCACAAAGCCCTGACTTCAATCCTATAGAACATTTGTGGGCAGAACTGAAAAAGCGTGTGCGAGCAAGGAGGTCTACAAACCTGACAAGCTGTGTCAGGAGGAATGGGCCAAAATTCACCCAACTTATTGTGGGAAGCTTGTGGAAGGCTACCCAAAACGTTTGACCCAAGTTAAACAATTTAAAGGAAATGCTACCAAACACTAATTGAGTGTATGTAAACTTCTGACCCACAGTGAATGTGATGAAAGAAATAAAAGCTGAAATATCTCTCAACTATTATTCTGACATTTCACATTCTTAAAATAAAGTGGTGATCCTAACTGACCTAAGACAGGGAATTTTTGATAGGATTAAATGTCAGGAATTGTGAAAAACTGAGTTGAAATGTATTTGACTAAGGTGTATGTAAACTTCTGACTTCAACTGAATATAACTACTGCTGTACACACTTTTTCTTTTCATATACTGTCCATAATGTCTATACACACCGTCATATGCATACTGTATATATTTATATTCTGGACTCTGACATTGCTCGTTCTAATATTTCTTAATTGTATTTTTTTATATTGCTCGGTATTACTGCACTGTTGGAGTTAGCAACATAAGCATTTTGCTGCACCTGCGATAACATATGCAAAATTTATGTATGCGACCAAGAATATTTAATTGTATTTATTTCAGAGACGGACACATAATTGAAACATCTGTAACATATTAGACAAATCAAGTGATTGTTTGTGGGTATGAGAGGACATGTTGAAACCCAGGGAGGGAATAAACTGTGTGTGGCGTGTAGCAGATGCATAGCCCGCGTGCATAGCTAATGCAAATTAGTATGACTTTAAAATGTTAATGGGAACAAAGTGAAAGCTGTTGGCTCACAGGCAGACACACTGAAGGAGAGAGAGAGAGGAAAACGAAACCGGATCACAACTAACTCCGATCACAGATGCTTATTTCTGCTGTTTTCAGAAGGAAGTAGCATTGCAGGCCTTGAGCACTTCTACTTACTACAAACACAAACAAGCTTTTTTTCCTGCTCGCTATGAAATGAACTGAGAGTTAGTGTGAGCTCTGGATAAAAGGCTCAACCACAGGATAGGAGAAGACGTTTTATTTGTTTTCCCGATCGCAATAGCTAGCTATTCGACTCCTGTCTCCTTACCCGTCCCCTACCTCCTGGGTCGGCGGTGCCTACAGACACAGCAGGACATTGCCTCCCACCATGCAGCACTGTGTACCATGCTATGCTGCCATCTGCTAGCACCTGTTGGCTTGTTTGTTTTCTCAAGCAAACAGCAGATCACTTCTTTCCTGTTCCTGCTTTTTACCATATTCCACTGCCTGGTGTATCAGAGCGAGGCATGTATATTAATGAACTTAATCAAAGACACACACACACACATCTGCCACCAGGGGAATTTAGGAAAACAATCACCCCGTAAGTCGATTCACCCCCTCCCCTCATAAGTAACACCTAAACAAGTAACAATTAACAAATATAAGTAGCAAATATAAACTGTTATGCCTACAATCGATCTTCGGACCCAACAACAGTGTTCTGCAGCCTTAAATCATAGACAGCTGGGTTACTGTCTGAACACATGTTACACAAAGGATTGTACAGTAAATGAAAAAATATATAAATCCAAAAAAAGAAACAAAATACACTGAGTGCACAAAACATTAAGAACACCTTCCTAATATTGAGTTGCACCTCCCTTTACCCTCAGAACAGCCTCAATTTGTCAGGGCATAGACTCTACCATATTGACTCCAATGCTTCCCACAATTGTATGAAGTTGGCTGGATGTCCTTTGGGTGGTGGACCATTCTTGATACATACGGGAAACTGTTGAGTGTGAAAAATCCAGCAGCATTGCGTTCTTGACACACTCAAACCGGTGGGCCTGGCATCTACTACCATGCCCCTTCAAAAGACACTTAAACCTTTTGTCTTGCCCATTCACCCTCTCAATGGCACACATACACAATACATGTTTCAATTGTCTCAAGGCTTAAAAGTCCTTTAACCTGTCTCCTCCCCTTCATCTACACTGATTGAAGTGGATTTAACAAGTGACTCAATAAGGTATCATAGCTTTCACCTGGATTCACTTGGTCAGTCTATTTTTTGTACACTCAGTGTACGTGTCAACCCTGAAGATACCCCCCAGAGCCCATGACTATAATAGCAGTGAGAGTAATGCTAGTCCACCAAATACCAGCAGCTCAGCTAAATAATATATCCAGTGCAGATGGCAGACTGCCTGCCCTGTTTGTTTAAAGACTGCTGATGTCCTTCAGGTGTTTACTGTGCTCCTGACCAATCCAAAATGTAGGTCTGGTCTCTCAGAGCCATGCTGTGAACTCATCACTGTGTGACGAGACTGGAGAACAACACAGCACATCCCTGCTTCGGGTTGCTAGTAAACACAGTTGGTCAGTATGCCATTGATTGGTTGATTTAGGACAACTGAAGCCATTCATTTTCATGGTTCTTTTCATTCATTGACTGTGTAATGATACAGTATATGGGAGATGGTACACTGTTCAGTAATCCAGACACTATTTTAATACCAACAGTAGTTCTGAATCTGGATTTGGATCCCTAGAAATATATAAGCGGGAATTATTTATTTACAGTAGCAAGGAGGCTAAACCTGAGATTCTTGTTATTAATGTTATTATAATCCTAATGGGATTATGCGGCTGCTACTGTTCCTGCTCAACACTGCTTACAATGTGCTTTTTGTTTTAACACATACAGTACGATACATAAAGCCTAATCCCAATCTACAAGATTTTCCTGTTTATCCTGGTTTTGACTGATCTGTGTTTCACCCACATTCAGTATGTGTATCTCAAGAGTTCATTTATCATCCAGGATATGCTCATAATTCAGTAAAATGTGATACAGAGGGAGAAAGACAGGTTTTTGAGATTCAATTTCACTCATAACACAATTATAATTTTCTGATATGAATTTGACTTTGTGGCTATTGAAAGCTCTCTTTTCCTTCAAAGAAATGTGGAGGGTGTCCTGAAATAGCAATTAAAACTATTTTAAATTAAACAAAAGAGGAATATGTTTTTTTATAACTTTCTGATTAAGATAAACTATTCAGCTATGATCATGCTGTGAGTCATTATCATTGGAGAGACTGCGTCTGTTGATGTATTGGTACTTAGCACATCATTAAGCTCAGGGCTTTGAGGGAGAAACTTCATTTGATCGTTAGACCTGTCACTCAACATGTGACAGAACAACAAATGCAAACAGACAAATCTGTCCTCATCAACGGTTCATGGTTAGATGTAACTGAGGACATATTCTCCCTACTCAGTGCCCTGTGGCTTTAAAGTCCTAGAAATATCTGCCAGCCACATGTCCAGTCTAGCTACTTTAATATGTGCCTGTCTATACGTGGGCTGTTTTGTTTGGGGTTGTTTTGTTTTCATGCCGCAACCAGCTGTTTTTCAGTGGTATTTGCAGAGGCTTTCCTGTCCTGTCTCTTCCAATAAAGACTGCAGACAGGCAGTGATTCCTGTGGTTGTTTGTGTGGAGTGTTGGGCGGGTGGCACCATGCATCATTTAGGCTGCTTTGTACATGCCTACAGGAGTATATATTGGTTGGGCTGGGGGGGTACACTAACACCAGACAGTCTGGCAGGACTTAACCTCACACCCGGGTGGATGTGTAGGAACATGAGAGGTAGACTGAGTGCGCTCCGCTCCACTCAGGCGTTCTCAAGGCCACCTACCTCCCGGGTCCTAGCGGGTGGATGACTCAACAGAAGTTATCAGGTGTTGAGGTGTTGCCAGGAGCAGAATTTACCTCTCCCAAAAAAGCCTGATCTGCTCCTATTCCATAGTACTTCAGACAGCAGAATGTGCTAAGAGCAGCACTCTGCTCTAGCTGAATGCTATATCCTCTGATGCTACTTCATTAAAGCAGAGTCTGGTGCTAACAACTATCCCCTACTACTCGCTGTATTCCCTTGTCTGGGAGGCCTTTTGTCTGACCTTGTATTGTGTTGAGTGATTGTATTCCAACTCTTTCTTTATAGACAACTGTAACATCGCTTTTGAAGTTCAAAACTTGCCGTAGCAGTAGCATGACGTCAAGAACTGAGTTGTGTTGTGCCGTGGTTAATGATGCACACACATGCACCATGCTGCCATTCTGATATGCCATAGTATCCCGACGGCTGTGCCTCCTTGGCCACGCATTCCCCACAGAGCTCAGTCCACTTGAAGGGCTGACAGGCGACCATGTCATCTGTCAGAGGGAGATAGATAGCACTATCACTCACCCCTCCTCCCCTCCCTCCTCATCTCCTCTTCCATACCCTATATCTCACACTGCCTATCTCTCTGTCACCCCTCCACTGCCCTGCCTTGTGCCAGACCACAAGATGAATCACAGGAGTTCACAGGTCAAGATGACCCAGTCCAGCAGAAATGTATGACAGCCCCTCTCTGTCACGGCCCCCGTGGAATCTTGGTCTGAACCACATTAACAGTACTGACCCTGGGATTATAAAAACTAAAGATAGAGGGATAAGAGAATGGCATTGTCTGGCTCAATAACTGCCCCTCAGATTTTCCACCTAGTCGGCCCCGGGATTCAAACCAGCGACCTTTCGGTTACTGGCCCAACTGGCCCTCTTAACCGCTAGGCAACCTGCCGCCCACAGCTTGAAAATTTTATCAGATTAGGCACTGTTCATAAAGTTCTCCAGACTAGTTGTATTGCCATAACAACAAATATTGTATTTATATTCGCTTTGAGCTTTCAATAATTTATGTGATATGTGCCAAAGTGCTTGAGTCCAATGCCAAATACTGTTCTACAGCCAGTGCTATTAGCATTATCATCATCATTATTGTTTCACCAGATTAACTGGAGGCTCCCTCTCTCTTTAGGCCTTTCTAGTAGTCAGCTAAGCCACGTTAAACAACACAGATGGTGCTCTCTAGTGGCATTCTCAAAATAACATGCTGTTTTAGTTATCACCCCTAAAGGCTTCAAACTTCCCCTCTCTCCCCCATCTCCCTCCCTTGCCCCCCTGTTTGACAGGCTGATGGGAACAGACAATAACCACACGCCAGCTGATGCTTGATCCATGGGTTCGACCCTTGCACCCGGACCACATTGTTATTGCCTGTTTACATTGTGCAAATTACCAAATGTTTTCAGAGGCCCCTTCCTCGCTAGCAGTCTCCCACAGAATATCTCTCCCGACACCACTCCATCCCTCCCTCCATCCATCCTTTTCAACCTCTCCCTGACCCAGTCTGTAATACCTACATGTTTCAAGCTGAACACCATAGTCCCTGTGCCCAAGAACACCAAGGTAACCTGTCTAAATGACTATCGCCCCGTAGCATTCACATCTGAAGCCATGAAATGCTTTGAAAGGCTGGTCATGGCTCACATCAACACCATCATCCCAGAGACCCTGCACCCGCTCCAATTCCTATACCGCCCCAACAGATCCACAGATGGCTCAATATCTACGGCACTTCACACTGCCCTCTCCCACCTGGACAAGAGGAAAACCTACATGAGAATGCTGTTCATTGACTACAGCTCAGTGTTCAACACCATAATGCCCTCCAAGCTCATCACTAAGCTAAGGAGCCTGGGACTAAACACCTCCCTCTGCAAATGAATCCTGGACTTCCTGACTGGCCACCTCACTGCTTTGTCCCCTCCTGTACTCCCTGTTCACCCACAACTGCGTGGCCGCGCATGACTCCAACACCATCATAAAGTTGGCTGATGACACAACGGTGGTAGGCCTGATCACCGACGGCAATGAGACAGTCTATAGGGAGGAGGTCAGTAACCTGACAGTGTGGTGCCAGGACAACAATCTCCAAAAGGTATGTGGACACCTGCTTGTCCAACATCTCATTCCAAAATCATAGGCATTAATATGGAGTTGGTCCTCCCCTTTGCTGCAATAACAGCCTCCACTCTTCTGGGAAGGCTTTCTACTAGATGTTGGAATATTGCTGCAGGGACTTGCTTCCATTCAGCCTCGAGCATTAGTGAGGTCGGGCACTGATGTTGGGCGATTAGGCCTGCCTTGCAGTCTGCGTTCCAATTCACCCCAAATAATTTCTATGGGGTTGAGGTCAGGGATCTGTGCAGGCCTGTCAAGTTCTTCCACACCGATCTCGGGGAAAAAATCTGTATGGATCTCGCTTTGTGCACAGGGGCATTGTCATGCTGAAACAGCAAAGGCGCTTCCCCAAACTGTTGCAACAAAGTTGAAAGCACAGACTCGTCTATAATGTCATTGTATGCTGTAGCGTTAAGATTTCCCTTCACTGGAGCTAAGGGGCCTAGCCCGAACCATGAAAAACAGCCCCAGACCATTATTCCTCCTTTACCAAACTGATGTTGCTCCAGAGGCAGTTTGGAACTTGGTAACCGAGGACAGACGCTTTTTACACGGTACATGCTTCAGCACTCGGCGGTCCCGTTCTGTGAGCTTGTGTGGCCTACCACTTCGCCGCTGAGCCGTTGTTGCTCCTAGAATTTTCCACTTCACAATAACAGCATTTAAAGTTGACCGGGGCAGCTCTAGCAGGGCAGAAATTTGACGAACTGACTTGATGGAAAGGTGGCATCCTATGACGGTGCCATGTTGAAAGTCACTGAGCTCCTCAGTACGGGCCATTCTACAGACAATGTTTATCTATAGAGATTTCGTGGCTGTGTGCTCGATTTTATATTCCTGTTATTAGCGGGTGTGGCTGAAATAGCCGAATCCACTAATTTGAAGGGGTGCCCACATACTTTTGGCAATGTAGTGTAATTGAGGTATCTACCTCAATTACCTCATACCCCTGCACATTGACTCGGTACTGGCACCCCGTGTATTTATTCCTTGTGTTGTTATGTTGCTATTATTTCCATTTTTTTCTCTGCATTGTTGGTTAGCAAGCATTTCACTGTTAGTCTATACAAAGTATGTAAATCCATCCAACCCACTTCCCCCTGGGTTAGGCATATTCTCTGATAAGCGTTGAGCTAGAGGTGTCAGTAGAGGAGGAGGAAGTGGGGAGGGAGGGTAAGACTCAGGGATATACAGTATTGGTATTCCACACATATCCGTGGACATTAGGTGGGGCATCAAGGTGAAAATATGAGCCAGACAGCTCTCATAATGAAAGAATCCAGGCATTATGAAATAAGTGGAAGTGACCAACGAAGAGAGATGCAGCACTCACTGCTTTGAATTCCAATTAGGTTAGAGAGAGGGAGGGGGGGGGGGGGTGAGAGGGGGGGCGAGAGAGAGAGAGAATGGGATTCCTTCTAATGTCTGTGAAGCTGTTGTGGGGGTGTGTGGGGAATGGAGGTACTGTATGGGCTTGCAGTAAAGGTCAGTGTGGCTGAGGATTCTAGGTCTTCTGGTTTCTGGGTCTGATACAAGTCTCACAGTGGCTGATGACACACTGAGGGATGGATAGATGGACAGATGTGTGAATGGATGGGTAGAGGTGAAAGAGGGGCATGGGGTCTGCTATGGGAGGAGAGTAGATTATCTCCAGAAGGGAAATCAATTAGGAATGATGGAGGTTGAATGTGAACCTTTATCAATTTAGCTCGACCACCTGAATTTTCATGATGGGCTTTGACTCTTCTCCTTTCTGTAGGAGATCAGAGTTAATGGAGATTGTTCTGCACTTAACCGCTCCTCCAAATGTATTATCTGGGCTGTATTCAATAGAAGACACTTCATCAGGGCCTGCAGCCTTGTTGATGGATGAGATTTGTGTGGGATTTGTAAAAAGAAAAGGCTCATGGGGGTGGGAGGAAGGGGGGCGAGAGGGGAGGGCAGAGGGTTGTCACAGATGTCCGGCCATTTGAAAGAAAATTAAACAAGTACCTCATTACAGAACGCTCCAGTGCTCCCTGGAGGTGGCCACTGAGCCAGCCTTTTTAATGAGCTGGGAACTTAAACGCTGCCAAAGTTTACCCCGGCCATTGCCAGCTCAGTTAGGCCACTGGGAAGTAACAGCCCCTCACTCCCCTGGCCCCCACCTCACCCCTCCACTGGCCTTCCTCTCCCATTCAGGGCCGCTCATCCAGAGGAAAGAGGGAAAGGGAGATAGAGAGGCACCATACTGGTTCCCTCTCTTTCAGCTCTGGAGAAGGGGATAATGCCTTTTTTGTGCCACGCATCCAGAGGAATTATGTGTGCTAATTTGATTAGGGGGAGATTTGATTAACTGGAAAATGAGGGCTTTGCTTAGACTTTCACACGCTTAATTTATCCCTTGCAAAGCAGACGAAACATTGTGTCATGAAACTCTGAAGGCATATGGGAAGCCCTTTCAGCGGCTAGATGGTCCTTTCAGACCCAACAATATCAAGGATTGCCATGGTTCATATTGGGATAATCAGTTTAAAGCTTTTTGCCCGGCCGTAGAATACAAATTGTATTTGGCATCGCCAGTGAAAGGTTGAAATGATAATGAGATTAATGTAGTACGGAATTGAGCTAAGGAAAAAAAGTGGAAAACTATTTGCTGTTTGCATGTTTTTTAATGAAAATAGTTTTTTTTCAAGTGTTTATGTGTTATTACTTCTGTTGCTAGGTTCATATCATATTTTTTATTGATCATCTACATCAGGGATCATCAACTAGATTCAGCCACGGAACGTTTTTTGTTGTTGAGTGGATGGTCGGGGGGGGGGGGACATAATTACAAATAATTTGTAGACTGCAAGTTGACCGCAAAAGCACAAACAGATATAATCTTTGACTAAAACATAATAATTTCAAACCTTGCTTACATTTGTTTTTACAAATGCGAAAACAAGTATTTTGACATTTTTGCAAATAAAAATAAATAAAAAACATAAATATTTTAGTTACATAAGTATTCAGACTATGAGACTCGAAATTGAGCTCAGTTGCATCCTGTTCCCATTGATCATCCTTGAGATGTTTCTACAACTTGATTGGAGTCCACCTGTGGGAAACTCAATTAATTGGGCGTGATTTGAAAAGGTACACACCTGTTTATATAAGGTCCCACAGTTGACAGTGCATGTCAGAGTAAAAACCAAGGCATGAGGTCGAAGGAATTGTCCGTAGAGCTCCAAGACATGATTGTGTCAAGGCACAAATCTGGGAAGGGTACCAATTTTGGGGGGCATAATTAAAGGTTCCCAAGAACACAGTGTCCTCCATCATTCTTAAATAGAAGAGGTTTGGAACCACCAAGACTCTTCCTAGAGCTGGCAGCCCAGCCAAATTGAGCAATCGGTGGACAAGGGCCTTGGTCAGGGAGGTGACCAAAAACCCGATGGTCACTCTGAAAGAGTCCCTCTGTGGATATCGGAGAACCTTCCATTAGGACAACCATCTCTGCAGCACTCCACCAATCAGGCCTTTATGGTGGAGTGGCCAGTAAAAGGCAGATGACAGCCCTCTTGGAGTTTGCCAAAAGACACCTAAAGGACTCTCAGACGATGAGAAACAAGATTCTCTGGTCTGATGAAACCAAGATTGAACTATTTGGCCTGAATGCCAAGCGTCACATCTGGCGGAAACCTGGCACCATCCCTACGGTGAAACATAGTGGTTGCAGCATCATGGTGGTTGCAGCATCATGCTTTGGGGATGTTTTTCAGCGGGAGGGACTGGGAGACTAGTCAGAATCGAGGGTAAGATGAATGGAGAAAAGTGCAGAGAGATAGATCATTGATGTAAACCTGCTCCAGAGGGCTCCGGACCTCAGACTGGGGCGAAGGTTCACCTTCCAACAGGACAATGACACTAAGCACACAGCCAAGACAACACAGGAGTGGCTTCGGGACAAGTCTCTGAATGCCCTTGAGTTGCCCAGCCAGAGCCCGGACTTGAACCTGATAGAACATCTCTAGAGAGGCCTGAAAATAGCTGTGCAGCAATGCTCCCCATTCAACCTGACAGAGCTTGAGAGGATCTGCAGAGGAGAATGGGAGAAACTCCCCAAATACAGGTGTGCCAAGATTGTAGTGTCATACCAAAGAAGACTCGAGGCTGTAATTGTTGCCAAATGTGCTTCAACAAAGTACTGAGTAAAGAGTCTGTACTTTTTTTTTATACATTCGTAAACATTTCTAAAAGCCTGTTTTTGCTTTGTCATTAAGGGGTATTGTGTATAAATTGGTGAGGGAAAAACAAACTATTTAATACATTTTAGAGTAAGACTGTAACGTAACAAATGTGTAAAAAGTCAAGGGGTCTGGGGGTCTGAATACTTTCCGAATTCACTGTTATATATTTATTTTTGCTCAGAAAACTTGGGGAGCCAAAGAAAACCACCTGCGGGCTACCAGCTGTGGAACCTTGATCTACATGGAATATAGATTTTCCCATATGTTTGTGTTCCATTTATACATTTTACTTCAAACCACTATTCAAATCTTTTGCTGCTGTCTATAAAACGTGCAATTTATGTACAGTTATTATGTGCATAAATCACAGCTGCATAGTGGTAATGTATCATATTTTAAATCACTTAGTGTTTTCACTTGTCTTTCTGATCGTTTTGTATCCCCTGCTATGACCACTGGGACCGTAGGGCCTGAATGGTTTGCTTTACCTCCTTTAACATGCAGCCATGAAGGTCATATTACCGCTCACTGATGATTGCATTTGAATAAAAAGTGAGTTCGTCTAGGAGAGAGAGGGGGATATGGCTGGAGAGAGAGATGGAGAAAGAGAAATGGGGAGAGAAAGACGAAGAGAAAGATTGAGATGAAGAGAAGCAGCGAGAGACAGACTTGATCTTTCTGATCTAGGATCTTGACTTTACCCAGCAGCATGGTGATCATCCCCCCGGTTCAACTGGCCTGCAAAGCCTGTATTTTCAACAAATAGCTGTCCTTTATTTTACACTGGGATTGCCTTCTAATAAGGGATTAACCACCCTCCAACCAGCTCCACCCATCACTGCCTAAAGGTGCTTTACCCCAAGCCACTCATGAACCACTGTAGACTCCCTTTCTCCTTCAAGAGCCAATGCAACCAACACAATGCCAACGTGAGTGGACTGGCTGATTTGTTTTTGTCATCTGTCCCGACGCCAAGGGGAAGGAAGCTTCAAATTGGGACATTCTAGGAGCCAAGGATTCATTAAAAAAATAGTTGAGATGAGAAGGACGGATGAGGCGGAGGATGGAGGGATGGAGAGAGAAGTGTGGAGAGAGACCCAGACAGATGAGCTGTCTCCTGTTGGACTCCCTTCCATCTTCCCCATCTGTTCACCACAGTTTTAATTAAATCTACTGAGATGAGGATTTTTTCCTCTTTTTCTATCCCCCCAGCTGTCTCTCCCTCTCCCTCTCCCTCTCCCTCTCCCTCTCCCTCTCCCTCTCTCTCTCTCTCTCTCTCTCGCTCTCTCTCTCTCTCTCTCTCTCTCTCTCTCTCTCTCTCTCTCTCTCTCTCTCTCTCTCTCTCTCTCTCTCTCTCTCTCTCTCTCTCTCCCTCTCTCCCTCTCTAAACTGGACCGCAGTAGGTCTGTGCAGTTCTAATGTCCATTCATCTCACCACCTCACTGCCAGTTGCTAATGAGAGCAAGCCAGGGTGACACAGCGCTGCTTGCCAGCCATCATGAGCTGTTAATGAGGAGGATTCTAGAAAGTCCCTGGTCCAACAACCTCCCCAATCCGCTTCGCTACACACACACACACATACACACACTCAGACTTAAAGAACATACACACATACTGTAGACAATACACACACACAAACACAAACACATAGAAAACGTACACACACACTCACACTATACACTCACACATTCAGATGCACAAACACTGTCTATAAAGAGATGCAAACCACCTTGAAAATCACACTCTCTCTGACACCTACAGATACACACATGTACAGTGCCTTCGGAAAGTATTCAGATCACTTTACTTTATCCAGATTTTGTTACTTTACAGCCTTTTTCAAAAAAAATATTAAATAAAAAAATGCTGTCATCAATCTACACACAATACCCCACAATGACAAAGCAACAACAGGTTTCCAGAAATTTTTGAAAATGTATTACAAAACCTTATTTACATAAGTATTCTGACCCTTTACTATAAGACTCGAAATTGAGCTCAGATGCATCCTGTTTCCATTGATCATCCTTGAGATGTTTCTACAACTTGATTGGAGTCCAGCTGTGGTAAATTCAATTGATTGACATGATTTGGAAAGCCACATATCTGTCTATATAAGGTCCCACAGTTGACAGTGCATGCCAGAGCAAAAACCAAACCATGAGGTTGTAGGAATTGTCCGTAGAGCGCCAAGACAGGATTGTGTCGAGGCACAAATCTGGGAAAGGGTACCAAAAAATGTCGGCAGCATTGAAGGTCCCCAAGAACACAGTGGCCTCCATCATTTTTAAATGGAAGAAGTTTGGAACCTCCAGACTCTTCCTAGAGCTGGTCGTACAACCAAGCTGAGCAATCGGTGGAGAAGGGCCATGTTCAGGGAGGTGACCATGAACCGGATCTTCACTCTGACAGAGCTCTAGAGTTCCTCTGTGGAGATTGGAGAACCTTCTAGAAGGACATCCATCTCTGCAGCACTTCACCAAACAGGTCTTTATGCTAGAGTGACCAGACGGAAGCCACTCCTCAGTAAAAGGCACATGTAAAGGCACCTAAAGGACTCTCAGATCATGAGAAACAAGGTTCTCTGGTCTGATGAAACCAAGACTGATCTCTTTTGTCTGAATGCCAAGCGTCACATCTGGAAGAAACCTAGCAACATCCCTATGATGAAGCATGGTGGTGGCAGCATTATGCTTTGGGGTTGTTTTTCAGCGGCAGGACTGGGAGACTAGTCAGGATCAAGGGAAAGATGAAAAGAGAAAAGTACAGCGAGATCCTTAATGAAAACCTGCTCCAGAGCGCTCAGGACCTCACACTGGGACGAAGGTTCACCTTCCACCTTCCAACAGCACACAGTCAAGACAACGCAGGAGTGGCTTCTCTAGAGAGACCTGAAAATACCTGTGCAGCGATGCTCCCCACCCAATATGACAGAGCTTGAGAGGATCTGCAGAGAAGAATGGGAGAAACTCCCCAAAAACAAGTGTGCCAAGCTTGTAACATCATACCCCAGAAGACTAGAGGCTGTAATCGCTGGCAAAGGTTCTTCAAGAAAGTGCTGAGTTAAGGGTCGGAATAATTATGTAAATATCACATTTCAGTTTTTTAAATGCAAACATTTCTAAAAGCCTATTTTTGCTTTGTCATTATGGGGTATTGTGTGGAGATTGATGAGGGGGAAAAACTATTGAATCCATTTTGACTAAGGCTGTAAAGTAACAATGTGGATAAAGTCAAGGGTCTGAATATTTTCCGAATGCACTGTACATACCTCTGAGCATCCAACAAAAACCACACATACTGAACAACTCGCTGTTTAAAACAACTCAGCACATGCTCTCCCTCCACTGCCTGTCAAGCCTGGATCACTTTGCCTAGCCCAGATAGCTGTCTGTCTGTAATACATTGTCAGACTTAATGTTTTCCCATGGTGACACTGCTGACACAAACTTTTTCATTTGGTGGCAGAAGCCCATGATTTGGTTGCACCAGAATTTTGTTGTGGCATAATGCAATGATCATTTTATAAAGTAATTTACAGTACTTTATTGAAAAAAAATAGACTAGGCCTAACTGAGATGGTATGATGTCCAAGCAGGAATGCATGATTCTAATCATTTTGATGTCTTTTGTCTTCTGTTATCGCCTTTAGGAGACTAAAGCACATCTCCCATTTGTTTCCCGTAGCTATCTAGCCAGGTGATGAACCTGTCTCGTTCAATAGCAGCTCCCTCTCCCCTTCACCCCTCTCATTGTCTCTGTATAGTCTATATTTCTCTTTCAGTTCTAGAGTAGCTTCTCCTCTTGTCTCCAACTCCCTCTGTATCTCTTCTCATTTCCTTTGTCCTACTTGTTCCTCTCTCTTTTCTCTTATTTTCTTTCCCTTGGATTCACCCCCTCAACCTCCACCTCTTCTCTCTCTCTCTATCTCTCTCTCTTTCTCCTTCTCTCAATTTTAATTTTAATTTAAGGGGTTTAATTGGCATGGGAAACATATGTTAACATTGTCACTGGTTGCCCTTTTCTTGTTGCAACAGGTCTCTCTCTCTCTATCTCGCTCTCTCTCTCTAAGAGAGTTGCCACTTAGCTGTGAAGCTGTATCACTTCATTTGCACAGAGGGTAAGTGTGGCAGCGCTCAGAGCAGTGTGTAAATTGTTAAACAGCTTGCAGTGCACTGAGGCTGAGCAGATAGAGGTTTTAGTTGGCGACACCTTGGGTTAAAACAGCGGTGCTCACCTCTCGAGCTGTGACCACACTTCTCACAGGAAGTGACAAAGTAGACACTCTGATGCCATTCTAGGTGTCACACATCGCACATCACTGCATTTAAGGTGTTTGTGCGTGTGTGTGCGTGTTTAAAGTAAGAGCACGTAAACACAATTTCTTAGCAGAGTGGCAAATAGTTTTTTCACATGTATAGTAGGTAGTAGATTAACTTCTATTTACACACAAGCGCTATAGACATTCCTGTTATGTGTTTTGAATGCTGCTCATTAACTTTCTTCTTAGCTTCTCTTCGATTGAATTGTATTGCATTCCTGTCTTAGCTGTAGAGTCAGTGTGTGGCGTCGATGACTCTCCCAGTGTGCTAATTAATATTGAGAGTGTTGGGACAGAGGGAGGGAGAGACACATCATGGCAGAGTGACAATAAAACAAGTGTTTTCATCATTACACAGACAGACAGCAGCCCCGGGGCAAACAGAAGACATACAAACATCTCTCTCACACACACACACACACACACACACACACACACACACGTACGTCGTTATTAACAGACAACGTAGTGAATAGTAGTTTTTACTGTATAAACTCCACTCTCACCACGCTCATGCAAATGAGAATTGTTCCTCTGCTGCATAATTATGTTATCAACATATCAACAAACACGGTTGTTTGTTTTAAAACGCACTGACAAGGTATGTGGCGCGTACTCTGTTTTTGATTATGAATTCAGACAACTTTTCTGGAAGGGGATAAGAAGATGGTGATGATATGCACTGTGCATGTTGAGGTGTTGGAAGTTGAAATGGAAGCCCTGGGTGTCAAGGGCTCTGGTTAAAAGCAGTGCTCTATAAAAAGAATAGCGTGCCATTTGGGACACAGACTAGGAGTAACCACAGCGCCTTGCTAAAATAAAGGGCCTGCCTCATATGTGTTATGTCTACCTGGAAGACAGTGTAGTGTTTATGTGGAAATCTCTGTGTGTTCAGATCAGACTCATTTCTCCAGTTGGCTTGTCCTCTGAAAATGGATGACTGGCTTCACAGATGCCTTGGTTGTGTTGTTGAGTAAAGAGGAAAGATCAATTTGGTGTTTTATTCTCTAGCTGGAGAAGTTTTCCATGGATACAGGCATGGCCTTGCCAAGGCTTTTATTCGCTCTCGCTTTCAAAGGCTAATACAGCCATGTTGAAAGAGGTAATGATACGCCTGAGAGAGAAAGACGTGAGGACTCTTCAACACAGACATCTTTAGTGCTATTTACACAAACATCTTTAGTGCTATTTACACAAACATCTTTAGTGCTATTTACACAAACATCTTTAGTGCTATTTACACAAACATCTTTAGTGCTATTTACACAAACATCTTTAGTGCTATTTACACAAACATCTTTAGTGCTATTTACACAAACATCTTTAGTGCTATTTACACAAACATCTTTAGTGCTATTTACACAAACATCTTTAGTGCTATTTACACAAACATCTTTAGTGCTATTTACACAAACATCTTTAGTGCTATTTACACAAACATCTTTAGTGCTATTTACACAAGCATCTTTAGTGCTATTTACACAAACATCTTTAGTGCTATTTACACAAGCATCTTTAGTGCTATTTACACAAACATCTTTAGTGCTATTTACACAAACATCTTTAGTGCTATTTACACAAACATCTTTAGTGCTATTTACACAAGCATCTTTAGTGCTATTTACACAAACATCTTTAGTGCTATTTACACAAACATCTTTAGTGCTATTTACACAAACATCTTTAGTGCTATTTACACAAACATCTTTAGTGCTATTTACACAAACATCTTTAGTGCTATTTACACAAACATCTTTAGTGCTATTTACACAAACATCTTTAGTGCTATTTAGTCACATTATGGGTTGTTTTTCTCCTCAGGATGATTTCCTATTGCCCTGGTGAAAAAGGGAGAGAGAGACAGAGAGAGACAGAGGGAACAGAGGAGACGTTACATTTGTAATAGTTGGCAATTTACTCAGAGGATGAAAATTAAGAGGCTTTTTTTGATCCAAGAGCTATTGTCGTTTAGTTTCTCTTATTTAAGAGAGTGAAACAATCTTCAAAGCTAAAAGACTGAGATTTCTTACTTACTGTATATGTGTCTTAGAAAAAGGAGTAAGCAAAACATTCACAATGTAAACATTTTACTTTTTGCCCAGGGCAGCCATTTTCTCTGAAATGTATTTCCACTTTTTTTAATGTATTTTTTTTAAAGTTTGAAAGTTCAAAAGGCATTTAAAGTTGATATTGCACAAAACGCTTTCTGTTCAGATCTAGGTTTTCTTCTTTTGACGGGCTTCTTTTCACCTTAAAGCAGTTTTTCAGAAGTCTACTTTTCAAAGTGGATAATTGACAGCAACAGCGGCGGTAGCATGAACCCCAAACCCCCCCCATTACCATGACACTGTCTTCAAAGCTGCCTCACGTCTAAAGGAGCTCAGCCCCAAAGATCTTGTGTAGCGTCTGGACTCGGGCGCACAAATTCCTTTTACACCCCCATTGAAAATCATGGATTCTTTAGTCGATTGTTCTAGTCTAGTCATCGGGAAAAGCCTGTGCCTGTTCTGTCAGAGCGAGACCAACTGTGTGTGTGTGTGTGTGTGTGTGTGTGTGTGTGTGTGTGTGTGTGTGTGTGTGTGTGTGTGTGTGTGTGTGTGTGTGTGTGTGTGTGTGTGTGTGTGTGTGTGCGCGTGCAAATGTGTGTGCACCTCACTATAGTAAATGAGTCCCAGCTAGATTTAGTGAGGGGTTTTACTAGCAGGCTAAGGCTGAGCCCACAGCATAGCCAGAACAGGTTGGGTTTCAAAGGGCTTATGGGGGAATTAGACGGGTCTTTGGAGTTTGAGCGTAGCCTAATTCCTGGTGACCTTTCCCTGGCTCTGGGTTGACTTTTTGCGGTGATCAGCCAGCCAGCGCTATAACAAGCTTTTTCTGTATGTGTGGCTGGGGATTACTGTGAAACAGCAGTGCCCTCCCATCGCCTCCCCTCGCCTTGCCTCCACTCACAGGGAGCCATCTGTGGATGAGAGAGAGAGAAAGAGACAGAGAGAGGGAAGCAGATAGCTTTTGAGGGAGGGAGAAAATAGGCGTTAGCCTGAAGGGGCATTGTCACGCCTGTCTGTGTGTTAGTGAGGATTCTGTGGCTGTCAGAGCTCCTTTTGTGTAACATTGGGATGTTTTGTACTGCCATCTAAAACTGCCAGGCTTTGACAACCTTTCCAGCTTGGTATTCAAGAGCATTCAAGGTCATCTGAACCTGTTTTGCTCTTTCTTCTTTTAGTAGCTGCCTTGGATCTTCTTTTGATCTTATAGTTTACTCTCTGCAAAGGGGGAAGGATTATTGGTGCTGTTGGAGTCAGCTTAGTGGTTATCTACTGTAGGTGAGTCTTCTCCTTCTTTAACCACTCGTTTGTCTCATCTTCAGAGGTCCGTGACGTTGTTAAAAGCCGTAGTTGGTACCTTGGAGTCACTAACTTTCTTCTAGGTACAGAAACGTCTGTGTGTATGTGTCTTCAAAATGTATTTTTCTACTGTTGCCATTTTTCTTTTGCATTAAAAGCAAAGGTAAGTCAGCATTGTTTACTGGCTATGGTTTAAATCTCTAGGTGTATCTTACATACTATTTAAAGTGGATTAGCAGTGGAAGTAATGAATGCCATATGTTAAAGTGATATGATGTTCTATAATTAGATTGACCTTACAAACACACTCACTGTAATTACATGGCTATTTATTACCTGGTTGGGGGATCTCTACTCCACCACACCTGCGGATAGAATACATGATCTCTGTTTGTATTAATTGCTCATGTAACGATGCGATTCACAAGGTAAATTACACAAATGTAGGTTGAGATGAGAAGAAGCAACTAAAATGCAGTGTTTATATTTTAGTATTTGTTTGTGCAAAACGAAAGTAGTCTGACTACATGGAGTTGAGTCTCAAGATGTCTCAAGGCATTTGCGTAGATTTAATAATTTATAAAGGAAAGTGAGATGTGTGATCCAGATCCAACATCGGGGCTTAGTAAAGAGAGAGAGAGAGAGACGTACCGACCCATTGGTACGGCATTGGCGGCTTAATTGCCTGTGCAGGACAGAGGTGTCTTTCATTGGTCCTTGGCACAGGCACTCTCTCTCTGGGGTAGCCAGGGAGGGAGGGAGTCGGTCCTGTTCATTCCTCTCTGTGCCTGCTGCCATGTGTGATGCACTGGGCCCTGTATGGCTATGTCTGGGGGGCAGGCCCCCAGTTCCCCGCTCTGCCCCCCAGGCAGCCCGGTGTGTGTTTTTAAGAGATTTACACTGAGGTGTGAGTGCAGGAGCCTGGGGCCACGTTACATCATAATGCAGGAGCCTGGGACCGTGCTACATCATAATGCAGGAGGTGTCTGGGGGCCTCTCCACTCCACTTCTCTATTCCTCTCCTCCTCTCCCCTCTTTCCGCTCCACAGCATTATCATAAAAACTGATTTAGAGCTGATTGATGCAAATGGCCCTCTGTTCTTTTCTATCATTAACAGCCCCTTCTCCACAGCCACAGGCACCTATTAAAGCTGTCATTTACGGTGACTCATTAAAGAGAAGCGATGGGCTATGGGAGGGATGGAGAGAGATCGAGGGAGGAGGAGGAGAGGGCAATTTCTTCTTCCTGAAAAGTGTTGTCTGTTGCAAATGCCTGCCTGAAAAGCAACACTATACTTGGCAGCAGAGTGGGTTTTTTTGCCCATGTTTTTCATCTAACACAGACATGCTTTCTAGAAAGTTATTCTCACCTCTACACCAATAGAGTTACTGCTACCTCTACTTCAACTGCCATGTATAGTAGTAGTGGTGGATACCGTGCTTAAAGTAAAAGTAGCAGTGGTGTCGTTTGTGATAAAAATATATGTGGCATTATTTACCTTATATGAACATTTCACAGCACAGTTCATTAGGAAGTCAAGTGCACTACAAGTATTTACCAGTTTTACAGTTTGCTTCCATGACAGAGATAGTAGATATGATGCACAGGGTATAAATCTAATATGATGGGTTTTTTTTGGCTGTTGGCCACACATTTTGAACTGTGCTTTGAAAGAAAGTAAACCACAGAAGAAGAAAACAACAGCAACCCTCAAACTCTAAAGTGTGTCTGCAGCCCTCCCCATCACTCTTGACACCTCAACTCCTGGCAAACAGATTACAGCTCCTGTGATGTGATGTGTGTGTGTGTGTGTGTGTGTGTGTGTGTGTGTGTGTGTGTGTGTGTGTGTGTGTGTGTGTGTGTGTGTGTGTGTGTGTGTGTGTGTGTGTGTGTGTGTGTGTGTGTGTGTGTGTGTGTGTGTGTTGCGGACAGGGACCTGAGCTCCTTTAATGGGGGGCCACTGTGCTATTATTGCTGCTGCAGGGGGCTCCATGGAGCTCCAGCTGAGCCTCCTCCTGCCTCCTCCAGGGGCCAGCACCCGCTTGGCGGGTGCCTCCCTCTTCCTTCTCCACACCCTTAATCCCCAGCATGACCCAGTCCTCCTGTGATCACATGCTGGAAAGAAAACATCGTCATGGGGTTGGTGGGGGTGTGGAAGTAGTGGGGGGAGCCTGGGGCTGACTGGATGAGGAGGAAGGTTGGTGGGATAAGGGGGAGATCTGTCTTCTCAGTTTCCAGGGGGCACCAGGGCACTAAGCTCCAATCAGAGGGGTCTATCGATCAACATAATTCTGCAGCCAACGTTTCCTGCACTGACAGATATGTAATACCCTTCCCAGAGCTTCTGTGCATCCCCCATGCAGCTCTCTGTGTGCGAAGAGCTGATACAGAGGTTAACCCTTTTCTGCCCCTGTGTCCACTGGTTGATCTCAGGGTAATGGCTATGGCCCCTTCACTACATGATCTAGGCCCCCAATGTTCCCACTCAAGTGCATCCAAGATCATTTTTCCACATTCTAGAGAACAGAAAGAGAGAGTGTTAAAATATGGATTGTACTGGCTTGGTGTGGGGGACTGATTGACATGCTCTCAGGGGCCAGGCTGTAGTGTTTGGCTTTTGACCTATGACCTCAGGGCTCTGTTAGGGTAGCTGGGCACCATGACGTTCCTCTCTCTCGCTCTCTCTTTCTCTCTCTCTCTATCTCTTTTTCTCTCTGTCTCTGTCTCTCCTTCTTTATCTCTCTCTCACTCTCTGTGTCTCTGCCCCTCCCCTCTCTCTCTCTCTCTCTCTCTCTCTCTATGTCACTCTCTTCCTCTAGCTCTCTCTCTGGAAACTTGAGGAGTAGAGTCAGTCTGCTCTGCTCTGTGGGAGGCCTGAGTGTTGCGTGGAAACAAGTATCCTCTCAGACACAGATCTCTAGTGAGATACATTATGAGCACCAAATAAAACACATTAATTACTAGCCCAAGGCAAACATGCACAAATATCGAACAGGAAATTACTAGTGATTTAAAGGCTTTTCAACACTGTGTTCAATCAAATTTCAATCAATCAAATGTATTTACAAAGACGTTTTAACATCAGCAGATGTCACAAAGTGCTTATATAGAATCCCAGCCTAAAACCCCAAACAGCAAGCAATGCAGATGTAGATGCACGGTGGCTATGACAAATTCCCTAGAAAGACAGGAACCTAGGAATAAACCTAGAGGGGAACCAGGATTTGAGGGGTGGCCAGTCCTCTTCTGGCTGTACCAGGTGGAGATTATAAGAGTACATGGCCATTAAGGCCAGATTGTTCTTCAAGATGTTCCAACGTTCATAGGTGACCAGCACGGTCAAATAATAATCACAGCGGTTGTAGAGGGTGCAACAGGTCAGCACCTCAGGAGAAAAAGTCAGTTGGATTTTCATAGCCGAGCTTTCAGAGGTCGAGACAGCAGGTGCGGTAGAGAGCGAGAGAGAGAGATAGGGGGAGTTGAAAACAGCAGGTCTGGGACAAGGTAGCACGTCCAGTGAACATGTCAGGGTTTCTTAGCAGGGCTGCAGAACAGTTGAAACTGGAGCAGTAGCACGACCAGGTGGACTGGGGACAGCCAGAAGTCATCAGGCCAGGTAGTCCTGAGGCATGGTCCTAGGGCTCAGCTTGTCCCGGATGGGAGAGCAAGAGTTAGAGGGAGCATACTTAAATTCACACTTAGTGTTCTTACAGTAGACTTCCATGATGGATGGTATTATTTCCTGTATTTTATATAGTCTACACAGTACATGACATATAGTGTGTGAGTCAGCGGACTAACAGGTTCAAGATCACCTGTGGAGATAAGCTCAGAACCCACTTAGTGCTCCTACTGTGAGGAGAATGATTAGACACAACACAATACAACACTGAGACACCATGCTGGACATGCTTTTCAACAGCAAATAACACCGGAGCCCCCTTCTGAGACATATTCCAACGCCAGTCTGAAACATGTGCTTATTGCCAATTACATCAACCTTTATTTTATGGCAAATGTTGCCGTAATTGGCTTTTTACGAAGAGTACTTTGTAACACACATACATGCACCACTCCAGTACTGTCTATAGGGGGAGACTATCAAAGAAAATATATATTTTTTGTCCTCGTCCTCCTCCCTCACTCCCAGGGTAGTTTAATGAGAGACCAGCACCTGGACAGGCACTGTAGGTGTCAGGGGCCTGATCAGTGATCAGACCTGGCGTAACGGATGAGGATAGGGCCCCCACCACTCCCTATACCCTGGATTATACCACATCAAGTGATACCACCATGGCAGCCTAATCTGTCCCCTGCTAACTAATCACTCATCAAGGTGCCCATGCAGCTCACAATGGCATCATTAGTCTCCAGCGGGCCTTGCCTGTGGTTCTGGAGGTGGGCCCACTTCTCAGGGGAGAGACTGGCTGCAGAGCTGCAGCCAAGATCGAGGGGAGGGGCTCTCAGGGGAGACTCCTGGATCTAGGGCTGAAGGGCTGCAACTCCGAAGGGAGGGGCTGGCAGGGTCGTTATGACTACAGCGCCCCTGTCCCAGAGGCTCTCAGGAATACATTACCATAGTCACAGCCCTCTGGCGTAATATGATTGGACAGGAGGGAGAAGCGGGAAGCAGCTCCACGCCTCCACCCCTCCGTCCCTCTGCCCCTCCACCTCTCCCAGAGGACATGTGTAGCCTGTGTTCAGTCCCTTATCTCCTCCCAGCATTAAAATACATTATTGCACCTCGGGGGCACGTGCACAAATCTTCTATTCCTTTGTGTGCATTCACCTCCCTAACCTATCTTATCCAGCCATAAGGCATAGATCATAAACCAGGCTCCTGAATTATTCCAAGCAGGATATTGTTTTTAAGTTAATAAACACGGTAGCTGATCTTGTAAAACTTTGTTTATTGGCTTTCAGAGCCCAATTTGCCTTGTGCGCCTGGCTTAGTGTAAGACTGTAAATCCCTAGCTAAAACACACAAGCCTCAGGAGGTAATGTGCTTCTTAACCTCAGCCTGCATCGTCTAATAAGACTAGAGCTCTTTGTTGTGTCTTGGAGAAGAGATGGAGAAGAGCCAAAGGCTGTTAAACTATGCTTACCCTCCGCGTTGGTAATCAGAAGGTTACGTCATCATGCACAGTGTATTAAGACAAGGAAAAGAGTCTCTTTAGGCCGTCTCGCCACTGCCGATCAAAAAGAATCTTGATCGGCTTACCACTGAATTGGCAATTTTTTGGAATCCTCCAATCAGAGTGCAAATATTGCTCTTCCAAAATATTTTGGAAAACATGGCGACCGTTTTTGATCTGAAAAATCAACTCCCATGTTGGAGTGAAATGTTGCCATTCACATCTCATATGTTGTTTTACTACATTATTTGATAATGAAATGTTAATACATACATACTGTGTTCAGTTTGCAACGTTTAACCTGTTGAGGACAGAGGGCGCTGTTTTCACTTTGGGGGAAAAACGTGCCCAATTTAAACGGCCTCGTACTCAATTCTTGCTCGTACAATATGCATATTATTATTACTATTGGATAGAAAACACTCTCTAGTTTCTAAAACCGTTTGAATTATATCTGTGAGTAAAACAGAACTCATTTGGCACAAACTTCCTGACCAGGAAGTGGAAAATCTGAAATCGATGCTCTCTTCTAGGTCCTGCCTATAAATGGGCATGATACGTATTAGTATACATGACGTCATACACCTTCCCCTGGATGTCAAGAGGCGGTGAGAGAAGAAATGGAGTGTTTATCTTGGTCTGAGATGGAATAAGTCCTCTTAGAATGATGTGTCACCCATTTCCTGTTTTCAGGAAGGCGCGAGGTTGGACCTGGAATTGCCTTCTGAAAAGCTTTCGTTATAGGTGACTACTATCTCCGGCTTTGATTTTATTTGATACATGTGACAATATCATCGTAAAGTATGTTTTTTCAATATTGTTTCATCAGATTATTTAATTTTTTTGGGGAGTTTTGCCGTGTTCCGTTCTCTTCCGTTTGTTGACATGGAGAGATTCGTGCCACTTGGCTAGTGTGCTTGCTAAATCGAGAGGGAAAGAGGCCGTTCTAAATCCAAACAACGATTGTACTTGACAAAGGACCCCTTGTCCAACATTCTGATGAAAGATCAGCAAAAGTAGGAAACATTTTATGATGCTATTTCATATATCTGTCGTACATGTGAACTAGTCGTTGGCACCCAGCTTTTGGGTACTCTCTAGCTATACCGAAGCTGTATGTCGTAATGAAGTTATTTTTTAGAATTCTAACACGGCGATTTCATTAAGAACTAATGGATCTATCATTTTCTATACAACATGTATTTTTTTGTTATGTTTATGAATAGCTATTTGGTCAGAATATGTGTGTCAGAAAAAAATCCGGACGTTGTGGGAAAAAGTAGCTACGTTAGCACATTGTATAACCACTGATTTCAGCTCTAAATATGCACATTTTCGAACAAAACATAAGTGTATGTATAACCTGATGTTATAGAGCTGTCATCTGATGAACCTTATCAAGGTTAGTCAAAAATTATATATCTTTTACTGGTTTGTTACGATCGCTAACTTTTGATGCTGGGAAATGGCTTGTGTTTCTGGCTATTGTGGTAAGCTAATATAACGCTATATTGTGTTTTCGCTGTAAAACACTTAATAAATCGGAAATATTGGCTGGAATCACAAGATGCCTGTCTTTCATTTGCTGTACACTATGTATTTTTCAGAAATGTTTTATGATGAGTATTTAGGTATTTGGCGTTGGTGTCTGTAATTATTCTGTCTGCTTTCGGTGCAATTTCTGATTGTAGCTGCAATGTAAACTATGATTTATACCTGAAATATGCACATTTTTCGAACAAAACATAGATTTATTGAATAACATGTTATAAGACTGTCATCTGATGAAGTTGTTTGTTGGTTAGTTTGGTTGGTTCTTGGTTAGTTAGGTTGGCTTTGTGCGTGCTACCTGTGCTGTGAAAAATGTCTGTCCTTTTTTGTATTTGGTGGTGAGCTAACATAAATATACGTGCTGTTTTCGCTGTAAAACATTTTAAAAATCGGACATGTTGGCTGGATTCACAAGATGTGTACCTTTCATTTGCTGTATTGGACTTGTTAACCTCTACTTCCTTACAAACCCGGGTCCGGGAGCACCCCCATCAGTAAAAAAAGCTGACTAGCATAGGCTAGCATAGCGTCACAAGTAAATAGTAGCATCTAAATATCATTAAATCACAAGTCCAAGACACCAGATGAAAGATACACATCTTGTGAATCCAGCCATCATTTCTGATTTTTAAAATGTTTTACAGGGAAGACACAATATGTAAATCTATTAGCTAACCACGTTAGCAAAAGACACCACTTTTTTTACACCACCATTTTCTTACTGCATCAGTAGCTATCACAAATTCGACCAAATAAAGATATAAATAGCCACTAACCAAGAAACAACTTCATCAGATGACAGTCTGATAACATATGCTATACAATAAATATGTTTTGTTAGAAAAATGTGCATATTTCAGGTATAAATCATAGTTTACCATTGCAGCCACCATCACAACTCTCACCAAAGCAACTAGAATAACTACAGAGACCATCGTGTATTAGCTAATTACTCATCATTATACATTTCTTAAAAATACACAGCGTACAGCAAATGAAAGACACAGATCTTGTGAATCCAGCCAATATTTCAGATTTTCTAAGTGTTTTACAGCGAAAACACAATATAGCGTTATATTAGCTTACCACAATAGCAAACATCACAACAGCATTGATTCAAGCCAAAATAGCGATAACGTATAAACTACCAAAAAATATTAATTTTTTCACTAACCTTCTCAGAATTCTTCAGATGACAGTCCTATAACATCATATTACACAATGCATATAGAGTTTTTTCGAAAATGTGCATATTTAGCACCACAAATCGTGGTTATACAATGAGAAAAGTAGCAAAGCTGCCCAGAAAATGTCTGGAGAAATCTTTGGAGGCACCTATTCTAATCAGTAACTATTCCAAAACTTGACTAAAAAATACAGGTTGGACAGCAATTGAAAGACAAATTAGTTCTTAATGCAATCGCTGGGTTACATTTTTAAAATGAACGTTACTTCAAAATACAGCGTGCGATAAAGCGAGGCTGCACTGCAATTAATGCCGGCTTATGCATTTGACATTTTTCAACAGAACAACGAATTATCAGCATAAATAGTTCTTACTTTTTGATGAACTCTCATCAGAATCTTGGGAAAGGTGTCCTTTGTCCAAAAGAATCGTTGCTAGGTTGTATAATGTCCTCTTCAACGTTGCAATTAGCAGTAAACATTAGCATGAGAGAGAGAGATACCCAACCCCCTAGAACGCCAGGAAATGAAATACCCGAAAATCGCAATATACTGACATAAACTGATATAATTCGGTTTAAAATAACAAGATTATGATGTCTTTAAAGCCTATATCGAATAAAAACACAGCCGGAAATTTCTAAGATCTATAACCGATGGTTCTAGTACAATATGCCAAGGTCCTCAGTGCGTCAGAGCGAAAAGGGAAAAGAACAGACACGTCTTTGCCAAGTGATTTATAACCTTTGAGATCTACGTAGAGACTCCATTTCAAGTCTCCCTATTCGCTAACATCCAGGGGAAGGCGTATGCAGTGCATCTCAACCAATAGAAGACAGGCAGATTTATACACAGGTCTCAGAACAGCTTGCAAAATTTGGCATTCTCACATACACATAGGAAAATTGCTCTAAGTCCAATTCTGTTTCACTCACAGATATAATTCAAACAGTTTTAGAAACTAGAGAGTGTTTTCTAGCCAATAGTAATAATAATATGCATATTGTACGAGCAAGAATTGAGTACGAGGCAGTTTAATTTGGGAACGTCATTATTACAAAGTGCTAACAGCTCCCCCTATTGACAAGAAGTTTTAATGTGTGAAAGTTAAATATTTCAAAAATATATATTTTGAATTTCGCGCTCTGCCTTTTCAGTGGAATGTGGGAGGAGTTCCGCTGGCGGAACACCAGAGCAGTACAGGTTAACTACCAAAAATATCCACTGTGGTGCACATGCTAATCGATTAGCGTGCTAACTGAAAGCCATACTAAATCAATGGGACAAACAGGCTAATTCGCTAGCTTGCTAGCCATACAGATTTTACATTTCGTTTTTTGTTTTAGGTTGTTTTTTGTATGCTTAACTGTCTGGCTAGCTGGAGGAATACCATTTACACTTCCTAGCTTAACTAAATCTAGTTATCCTTATGTCTGCACTGCCATTGACTTGACTAGCAGTAGGTTGAGTGGATGCCCAGGGCAGGGGCAACACCTCTTTGTTGCTTGTCTGTTAGCTAATAAATTCCAGTAGCCTCCAGTAGCCGATGTGGCAGTCGACATGCAACAAACAACAAGCTATAGATATGAGTAAAAACATGGTGAAATGTAGTTTTAAGTGTATACAGTTGAAGTCGGAAGTTTACATACACTTAGGTTGAAGTCATTAAAACTCATTTTTCAACCACTCCACAAATTTCTTGTTATCAAACTATAGTTTTGGCAAGTCTGTTAGGACATCTACTTTGTGCATCACACAAGTAATTTTTCCAACAATTGTTTAGAGACAGACTACTTCACTTATCACACTTATCACTGTATCACAATTCCAGTGGGTCAGAAGTTTACATACGTTAAGTTGACTGTGCCTTCTTATTGCTGCAAATCCGCTATGACAACAGCCAGTGAAAGTGCAGGGCGCCAAATTCAAACAACAGAAATCTCATAATTAAAATTCCTCAAACATACATGTGTCTTATATTATTTTAAAGGTAATCTTGTTGTTAATCCCACCAAAGTGTCCGATTTCAAATAGGCTTTTCAGCGAAAGCACTACAAACGATTATGTTAGGTCACCACCAAACCACAATAAGCACAGCCATTTTTCCAGCGAAAGATAGCAGTCACAAAAAGCAGAAATAGAGATAGAATTAATCACTAACCTTTGATGATCTTCATCAGATGACACTCATAGGACTTCATGTTACACAATACATGCATGTTTTGTTTGATAAAGTTCATATTTATATAAAAAAACGGAGTTTACATTGGCGCGTTACATTCACTAGTTCCAAAAACATCAAGTGATTTTGCATAGCCACATTGTTTCCACAGAAATACTCATCATAAATGTAGATGATAATACAAGTTATACACATGGAATTATGGCTGCAGTCCCGATATCGGGACCAATATGAATACAGCCAGTCCAAGTGCAGGGCGCCAAATTCAAAAACCAGAAATGTCATAATTAAAATTCCTCAAACATACATGTGTCTTATATCATTTTAAAGGTAATCTTGTTGTTAATCCCACCAAAGTGTCCGATTTCAAATAGGCTTTTCAGCGAAAGCACTACAAACGATTATGTTAGGTCACCACAAAACCCAAAATAATCACAGCCATTTTCCCCAGCTAAATATAGCTTCACAAAAACCAGAATAGAGATACATTACATTTACATTTAAGTCATTTAGCAGACGCTCTTATCCAGAGCGACTTACAAATTGGTAAAATGAATCACTAACCTTCGAATTATTTTCATCAGATGACACTCATAGGACTTCATGTTACACAATACATGCATGTTTTGTTTGATTAAATTCATCTTTATATCAAAAAATCTGAGTTTACATTGAGGCTACAAGATTCACTAAATGCAAAAACATCAAGTGACTTTGCAGAGCCCATCGTTTCAACAGAAATACTCATCATAAATATAGATGATAATGCAAGTTATACACATTCAATTATAGATATACCTCTCCTTAATGCAACCGCTATGTCAGATTTCAAAAAAACGATGTCAGATTTTTTTTTTTATATAATAATAATTGCACGCTATAATCTGAGACGGCGCTCAAAGTAGCATACCACAGCTGCAAAGATAGCGTCACTATAAACAGTAAAATACATGATAAAAATTTCATTACCTTTGTTGATCTAGATCAGAAAGCACAGCAGGAATCCCAGGTCCACAATAAATGTTTGTTTTGTTCGAAAAAAATTCGTTATTTATGTCCAATTGTTAGCGCGTTTGGTAAACATGTCCAAACGCTAATTCTGGTCAGCTTCATATCGGACAAAATGTGATATTACCGGTCGAAGAAACATTTCAAACTAAGTACTGAATCAATCATTAGGATGTTTTTAACATATAGCTTCAGTAAAGTTCCAACCGGAGTATTCGTTCTTGTCTGCGTGAGCAATGGAATGTCAGTGGCTTGCATGAAGAAAAGTCATGATCAGCGCATGGCTGCTTCATGGACACCTGACTGATTCTGCTCTCATTCTCTCCCACAACATCATAGAAGTCTCATTGGAATTTCTATTGATTGCTGACATCTAGTGGAACCCCTAGGCAGTGCAACCTCAGTCATAATTCAATTGGATTTCTTAAAGGACTCTGGTGAATACAGACAAGCTCAGATTTCTGACTTCCTGTTATGATTTCAACTCAGGATTTTGCCTGCCAATATGAGTTCTCACAGACATAATTCAAACAGTTTTAGAAACTTTGGAGTATTTTCTATCCAATACTAATAATAATATGCAAATATTAGGAACTATGACTAAGGAGCAGGCCGTTTGAAATAGGCACCTTTCATCCAAGTTACTCAATACTGCCCCTGCAGCCATAAGAATTAAGGTATGTTCAACAATTTAACTTATTAAATTGAATGAGACGATAATCCATACAATCTCCATTGATTGGATATCATAAGTGTAAACAGTGGTTCAGATGTTACGGTACATTCACCACTATGGTACACTTCTCCTTAAGGCCGAAGCCACATGGGATTCCTGCTGGAGGCGGGGTTACTGAATGTGTTTTGCAAAAACAAAATTTTACTGATTGATCAATTTAATGATAAATCAAACCTGTATAGGGAATGTTTGGGAATTAAACTTGAATTAACCTGAGAAGTTGCTTCATCTAGGTTAATTTGGAAAAAGTTTAGTGTCTCATTTAGAAAACGAATCAATTTGGATATTATTTAAAAAATCCACTAGTTAAATTGAATAAGAGATCGATATCCGTCTGGATATCGTAAGTAACGACTTGAGTGTCACCTGACTAATTATTCTTGAAGGAAAGTACTGGTGATTCTTCAGAGGTCACTGCTGGCACATGCTGGAATCAAGCAGAAGTACCCGGGCGGGACTTCCGTTCCGCAAGACGGAGGAATTTCGATGTGGCACAAGAAACAAAATGTCTGTTTTCCCTTTGTTAGCTTAGCATCTCGTGCAAGCTAATCCTACTTTGTGAATTTTTTAGGCAGAAATAACCCTGCGTTTGGCCAAACGCTCTATCTCAGATCTCTATAATTAGCTTTATCAGCCCTAGTACAGAAATGTATTCGCTTATGCTACCCACTGACTACGTCAGAGAACAACACGGGGACAGTTCGTCTTCAGCACACACACCACCAATAATTATTGTTTACAACTCCCATAATGTGTATAATAAACTTGGTATATTATGTAATCTGCTTTTCAATTTTATATAGGCTGAATCAAAATGAAAGCATCATCCTATTTTAGATTCCTCGCACGGGGGCACCAATAATGTCGTGTCTTTGGCTATGCCGGATTAAGTGATATGACATGCTATTCTATAAAATAATTTCTCTGTTTATAATATTACCTGATTAAGCTAATCAGGTGAATGTAATTAACTAGAAAGTCGGGGCACGATGAAAGAATGTTTATAGAGCTGTTATCTTCCGAATAAACTCTTAAAGACCTAGTAATCTTTTACATCAGTAGCAGTCAATATTTAATTGTCACCTTATTTAGTCTCATCTGAAAGTTGTAAATTCTTAGTTATCTTCACGAACCCTGGCTAACAAGTTGAATCAGCAATACAAAATTTGGTTTAATTATTTATTTACTAAATACCTAAATAATCACACAGAATTACATATACACAGAATGTGTCATACATCGATTACAAATTATTTCATAAAGGAAAACGTCCCTAGCGGACGGAACAGATATGACAGCTGGTAACACAAAGAAAGGGGGTTGGGTTGTGAATGAAAGAGCGGGAAAACTGAGGAACAAAGAGATCTTGTGTCTCTATCAGGCCGTAGGCAGCTATGCTATCGTAAATACAGTATATTATGCATTCTAAATAACCGCCCATTTGAAAAAGGAAAATGTAATAAATATTTACTCTGAGCAGCACTTCGGTAGATTGGTCGTAGATAGACAGCCGGGTTGGTCCAGCATGGATCTCTGGTCCTCTGATGAATGTCTAGTGGTGAACTGGAGCGTAGTAGAATGGATACTCTGTCCGTCCTCTCCTAGCCCACATTTGGCGGGCGGAGAGGGTATCACTTCTTTAGTGAATAAGAATAATAACTAGAATGTGTAGATTTTTCAAGATACAGTTTATGTCGTCCTATCATCAGTAATCATGTCTCAGATGACAACTGAACTGACATCATATTCATTAAGTCCCAACACATATTTTCAACTAGTTGGATTACCGAAATTTGGTTCCGTTTCCCATCTTTTGATGTCACCAGACTCTCTCTCAATGTTAACAAAGGGATTTTCAATAGTCACATCGGTAGAGTAGAGAGAGGAAAACGGGGAAAGGTATTTATGGGGGTCATAAACCTCCCCCTCAGGCCAACGTCATGACAAGTGTATGTAAACTTCTGGCCCACTGGGAATGTGATGAAAGAAATAAAAGCTGAAATAAATAATTCTCTCAACTATTATTCTGACATTTCACATTCTTAAAATAAAGTGGTGATCCTAACTGACCTAAGACAGGGAATTTTTACTAGGATTAAATGTCCGGAATTGTGAAATACTGAGTTTAAATGTATTTGGCTAAGGTGTATGTAAACTTCCGACTTCAACTGTATCTGCTTCATATTAGATATATTATTTATGTCCATGTTGCTCATTGCTCGTCATTGCTCCAGTGTCTCATACCCCACTCTGTTGCCAGCAAAATTGTTTGGCAATATTGCCCCCAGAAATTGCCTATGTATCATGTCTTTAAGTCGTCCGCAACCTCCATCACCTAATATTGGAAAAAGTTCGATCCAGTTGTTTTTGTGAAGTCAAGCTCACAGCTGCCAACGATTACCGCTCAGAACAGAATCGTGCTCAGAGCTCCACCGACAGTTCTCTTTTGATTATCAATTATCCCTGAAAAAAGAGAGGGAAACATGAAGGGACACAGAGGGGAGCATGTTCCGAACATGTGTTTGCATTAAACAGGGTTCTGTCAGGGCATACGGGGGTTCCTTCTGGATTTTGTCAAGGTTATATCAGGGTTCCATCAGGGTTCTGTCATGGTTCTGTTAGGCTTTCAATAGGGTTCCATGGGGGCATGCATGGGGTGCTGTGGTTCATCGTACCATCGTTTAGCTTTGATTCCCCTATACTGTCCAGATGTTAACCTGTCTAGGATCAGCGTGGCGCTAGCGGCACACCCCCCCCCCCCCCCACTGAAAAACCAGTGCCGCGAAATTCAAAAAAAATATTTTTTTTAAATATTTAACTTTCACACATTAAAGTCCAATACAGCTAATGAAAGACACAGATCTTGTGAATCCAGTCAACATTTCCGATTTTTAAAATGTTTTACAGGGAAGACACAATATGTAAAGATGTACATCTATTATCTAAAAACACATTAGCATAATCCACCATCTTTTATTTGTCCACCAACACCAGTAGCCATCACCAATTCGGCTAAACTAAGATATTTATAGCCCCTAACCAACAAAAAAACTCATTAGATGACAGTCTGATAACATATTTATGGTATGGGATAGGTTTTGTTAGAAAAAAGTGCATATTTCAGGTAGATGGCATAGGTTACAATTGCACCCACCGTCACAAATGGAATAGAAAAACTACTTAGAGCAACGTGTTTACCTACTTACTAATCATCAAACATTTCGTAAAAATACACAGCATACACGAATCGAAAGACACAGATCCTGTGAATACAGACAATATTTCAGATTTTCTAAGTGTCTTACAGCGAAAACACAATAAATCGTTATATTAGCTTAGCACATAGCAATTAGCAGCCCAGCATTGATTCTAGCCAAAGTGAGCGATAAAAGTCAACATCGCCAAAAGATATTAATTTTTTCACTAACCTTCTCAGAATTCTTCCGATGACACTCCTGTAACATCACATTACAACATGCATATACAGTTTGATCGAAAATGTTTATATTTAGCCACCAAAATCATGGTTAGACAATGTGAAATGTAGACAAGCTGGTAAAGAAAAAGTCCTTGCGCCACTTAGACAGTGATCTACTCTTATACATAAATACTCATAAACGTGACTAAAAAATATAGGGTGGACAGGGATTGATAGACAATTTAATTCTTAATACAATTGCGTTATTACATTTTTTAATTTATCCTTACTTTTCAATACAATTTGCGCCAAGCGAAGCTACGTCAAAAAACATGGCGTCCTAAGCCACTAAAATGTTTCGACAGAAACACGATTTATCATAATAAAAATGTCCTACCTTGAGCTGTTCTTCCATCAGTATCTTGGGCAAAGGATCCTTTCTTGGGAGGAATCGTCTTTTGGTGGAAAGCTGTCCTCTTGCCATGTGAAAATGCCAACTGCGTTCGGGATGAACTGAAAGCGTGCCCACCTTTTCACAGCGTTAAAGAAATAAATGTCCCAAAATCGCACTAAACGGATATAAATTGCTATAAAACGCTTTAAATTAACTACCTTATGATGTTTTTAACTCCTATAACGAGTGAAAAGATGACCGGAGAAATATAACAGGCTAAACTAACGCTTGGAACAGGAGAGGGTCGGTGTCCTCCACGCGCGTTACGCAGCAAGAAAAGACTTGCTAGCTACAGGGTTTTTTCATTTGTAGTGCCTGTGAACGCGCAATCGACCCCATTGGAATCGTCATCACGTAAAGGCATCCAGGGGAAGACGTAAGAAGTGTCCGTACAGGCTAAACTAACGCTTGGAACAGGAGAGGGTCGGTGTCCTCCACGCGCGTTACGCAGCAAGAAAAGACTTGCTAGCTACATGGTTTTTTCATTTGTAGTGCCTGTGAACGCGCAATCGACCCCATTGGAATCGTCATCACGTAAAGGCATCCAGGGGAAGACGTAAGAAGTGTCCGTACAGGCTAAACTAACGCTTGGAACAGGAGAGGGTCGGTGTCCTCCACGCGCTCCATAGCAATATCAGTGCCTTTTTAACTGACTTCAGAACAGTGGCCAACATTTCTGAAATCTGAATCCATGTCAGGGAAATTGCTGTAGAATGGGCTCTGTTCCACTTAGAGACAAAATTTCAACTCCTATAGAAACTATAGACTGTTTTCTATCCAATAATAATAATAATATGCATATTGTACGATCAAGGATTTTGTGGGAAGCCGTTTCAAAAATTAGCCAAATTAGTATAAATAGTCTAAACAGCGCCCCCATCCCCTTAAGATGTTAGGATCACCTCTATACAGGACCATATGTATCCACTTAGTTGTTGGGGGGAAAATAAATGATTTGTTTTTCCATCGTGGTCTCTCTCATTATACATTTATAAAATAGGCTTTTGAAGATTAAAAAATAGTGCCCTAGCTCGTCGAGCCAGACTGACGCTGGCTTGACATGGCATGTTTTTCAGATGTAGTATTTTAGTCATTTACTCATCTGGGCTCAGACAGGGGCTAGGATTAGAACCAGCACTCAACATATTTTAGTAATTTCAGCTGTAATTTTTGCTCCCGTCGGTAGAACATTTCTCACGTCAATGCCTGGTTTACTTTATGCGTACCCAACCAGCTCTTTCATTGGCTTCAGGCTGCTCATGGTGAATTCTTCTTGTGCTCTTTCCTGGTTGGCTCCCACAGTGAGGAGTAACACTAAATGAAGTAGGTATAAAATAGGGTAGCAGGTGTTCCTGGCCTCCCCTAACCTCCACTCCCCTCCTCTACCCTAGCTGCCTCACCTCTGGGGGGCGGGCAGTAAAGCCCAGGTCACATGCCATACTTGGAGGTCACAGGCCAGACATTCTTTCTAAAGGAAATAGGCTGGAGGTGAAAAAGGAAGATTTATTGACTACCTGATCCTGTTTAACAGGCACTGCTGGACCAGAGCCTCTCAGTCATGTAGGGGCTGCCTTTTTTAGTTTTGTCAGAGTTGTCCCTGGCACATGAAAGAGGCATTGAGAAAAGCCACGAATGACAACTACTGCTTTTATTCACTTGATATGTATGAAAATATTTGGCCCAAAAATTCCATGGAGTTTTAATACTGGAGCTATTGTTGTCATTCATGACAGATTTGAGCATGTGCTCTCAACTGCAGCCTCTCACCAACATTATACACTGCTCAAAAAAATAAAGGGAACACTTAAACAACACAATGTAACTCCAAGTCAATCACACTTCTGTGAAATCAAACTGTCCACTTAGGAAGCAACACTGATTGACAATACATTTCACATGCTGTTGTGCAAATGGAATAGACAAAAGGTGGAAAATATAGGCAATTAACAAGACACCCCCAATAAAGGAGTGATTCTGCAGGTGGTGACCACAGACCACTTCTCAGTTCCTATGCTTCCTGGCTGATGTTTTGGTCACTTTTGAATGCTGGCGGTGCTCTCACTCTAGTGGTAGCATGAGACGGAGTCTACAACCCACACAAGTGGCTCAGGTAGTGCAGCTCATCCAGGATGGCACATCAATGCGAGCTGTGGCAAGAAGGTTTGCTGTGTCTGTCAGCGTAGTGTCCAGAGCATGGAGGCGCTACCAGGAGATAGGCCAGTACATCAGGAGACGTGGAGGAGGCCGTAGGAGGGCAACAACCCAGCAGCAGGACCGCTACCTCTGCCTTTGAGCAGAAGGAGCACTGCCAGAGCCCTGCAAAATGACCTCCAGAAGGCCACAAATGTGCATGTGTCTGCTCAAATGTTCAGAAACAGACTCCATGAGGGTGGTATGAGAGCCACTTGTGTGGGTTGTAGACTCCGTCTCATGCTACCACTAGAGTGAGAGCACCGCCAGCATTCAAAAGTGACCAAAACATCAGCCAGGAAGTATAGGAACTGAGAAGTGGTCTGTGGTCACCACCTGCAGAATCAGTCCTTTATTGGGGGTGTCCTGCTAATTGCCTATAATTTCCACCTTTTGTCTATTCCATTTGCACAACAGCATGTGAAATTTATTGTCAATCAGTGTTGCTTCCTAAGTGGACAGTTTGATTTCACTGAAGTGTGATTGACTTGGAGTTACATTGTGTTGTTTAAGTGTTCCCTTTATTGTTTTGAGCAGTGTAGAATGCAGACTTAAGGCCAGTATTGCTGTTGAATGACTCATGAGGTTGCCAAGTTTACAGTGAATTCAATGAGGCAACAATAAGACAACTCGTACACGTTTTAACGTCTCTCTACTCCATAAAAATCTATTTTTTCAGTGTCTTTGTAATCTTGCTTTTGATATGTTCAACTCTGCCAATTTGACACCCACTCTCCCAAATTAAGGTCCTTCAGAGATGCACAAAAGAGGCAGATAGATGTTGCATGTCTTCATTAAGCCTCCTTTAATTGGCTTTGTAACAAATAATCTCCTATCATTCTGAGCGTGGGACATGGCAGGTAGGCCGAGCGCCAGCTCCAGTCATCTGTCAAAACGTCAGATGGATCTAAGAAATGAAAGCATCCAGAGAACGCAAACATGCCCCATACCAGCCAGTTGTTCAACACTGTGTACAAACACTCCAGATCAGAAAAGGCTGTCAGAAAGCCTGCTGTATGGGGATTAAACAGTAAACACCGAATTGTCGAGCCGAGAGACGTGTTTCTCCTTTTAAAATTGTTTTGTTTTTCTTACTCTGTAAAGAACACCAATCAAAGTGGGGGAAGAGGGCATGTCACATCCAAAAGAAATGCTATTACAGGAGACGAGGGCTGCAGAGCACCAGGAACCACCTCACTGTGTCTGTCCTGTTTGTCCCCATGGACGGTCTCACACACATAGGGTTGCAAAATTCCCTGGTTCTCCTGAAATCCCAGTTGGAGACTTCCCGGAATCAGGAGGGAATAAGCAGGAAATCTGGAATTCTCCAACCAGGATTTCTGGAAAACCAGTGAACTTATTTAAAGCTCCCGGAATTTGCAACCCTACACACACACACACACACACACACACACACACACACACACACACACACACACACACACACACACACACACACACACACACTCACACACCAGGTTAGCCGTTAGCCGGTAATAGCTTTGTCTTTTCTTTTTTTTAAGCCGATAAATAAAATTGCAGCCAAACAATTGCCCATGAGAAGAAAAAAATACCTCTTGTAAAATAATGCTTTTTAGCCTATTAATTGATGGAAATAGCAGTCTATGTAAATACATTTGACCGGTCATGCTTAGGGACAGATCTACATTTACTGGGGGAAAGGGGCTAGTCCAACTCAAGGTGTCATAAAAAGAAAATGCACTCCCCTCCCAAACATTAAAAATAATTTTTTCACACTGGACACTGGCCGAAAACTAGGGCTGATCCGAGTATTCTGACTTAACAATAGCAGTCATGCACCCAAGCTAACTGGCTAACGTTGGCTAGCTTGCTAGCTACTTCCAGACACAAATGAGAGAACAGCTCACTCTGACCACTTGGCGACTGCATCTGTGCTGCTGGCAACAATTTAATTACGCTTTTTTTGCCACCGTTTACTGACACCAGCCATATTCAACGGGTGTTGAGTGTTCGTAAAATCGTCACTTATTCTGCGCTCATGCACACTCGGATGAGAGTGCTCTGAAATCGGAGTAGAGAGCCAGAGCAAATTTACCAGCTACATCTATCGACAGTTGTCGCAGTGACATCCTAAACATTCTATTGAAATAGTTACTTGCATAGTGGAGTCTTTTGTTTAAACATGTAGCTAGCTAGCTACCTAAACAATTAACTATAATCCCAACTCATAACGTTACTACCCTGCATGAATCTGCAGGTAGTTAACTGTTATGTAAGTTTGTAATTAATGTTAATAAATTGCAATTATCTTTTTAGGTCTAAACCCCAGAGAATGTAAACGTCTGGTTTAAACGAAACAGACATAATTCCCATCTCACAATTAGTCAGATACAATTTTATTGGCGAGAGCTCTGCTGTGTATATACAAAAACGTTCCTTTAATACCTTCTCTTAACCTACGCACATACATACACACTAAACTTTGGATTCTCCCTTCTTCTCCTGGAGTCTCACCAAAGTTTATTACCACACAGCTGACAGTTCCAGTCCCCTCCAGATACGAGAAATCTGGAGGGGCTCTCCATGTCTTATCTTATCTCCCCAGAGTTATAGCTGGGTCGGTTCAAACATCGGTTAAGGAGTCTCTTTGCTTTCTTTCGGCACACACATACATTCCCTTCTTCCGCAATGGTTATCATTTTTAATTACCCCTTGTCCATGCTACATAACCTCTAATCCTAATAGTTAAGTTTCTGGGTAGTATTATTTAATCATTTATCTTAAACCTTGATAAATTATGGCTCTGAGATACGAACTATATTACTACACAGATCATACACATAACGTTAGCTAGCTAGCCAGCCAGCTAACGTTAGCTAGCTAGCTAACACTACACTTTAATTTGAAATAGAAAACAACTTTCTAACAAAATTAGAAACGTGTAATATCTGAAAATGTAGCTAGCTAGACTCTCTTACCTGTATACATGGATGGACACTTCTCCCTCTCTGTCATGGATGCCATGGTTGCCCTTAGTTTGAAGATGTAATCCGGAGACATGTGTTTTATACAACAGTGTTCTCTTTTTGATTCTGTCTGCATATTTCAAAATCAAATCAAATTTTATTTGTCACATACAAATGGTTAGCAGATGTTAATGCGAGTGTAGCAAAATGCTTATCTTCTACTTCCTCCCAATCCCGGGTCCGGGAGCACCCCCACCAGTAAAAAAAGCTGACTAGCATAGCATAGCATAGCGTCACAAGTAAATAGTAGCATCTAAATATCATTAAATCACAAGTCCAAGACACCAGATGAAAGATACACATCTTGTGAATCCAGCCATCATTTCTGATTTTTAAAATGTTTTACAGGGAAGACACAATATGTAAATCTGTTAGCTAACCACGATAGCAAAAGACACAACTTTTTTTGTCCACCATTTTTTTCCTGCATAGGTAGCTATCACAATTTCGACCAAATAAAGATATAAATAGCCACTAACCAAGAAACAACTTCCTCAGATGACAGTCTGATAACATATTTATTGTATAGCATATGTTTTGTTCGAAAAATGTGCATATTTCAGGTATAAATCAGAGTTTACCATTGCAGCCACCATCACAACTCTCACCAAAGCAACTAGAATAACTACAGAGACCATCGTGTATTACCTAATTACTCATCATAAAACATTTCTTAAAAATACACAGCGTACAGCAAATGAAAGACACAGATCTTGTGAATCCAGCCAATATTTCAGATTTTCTAAGTGTTTTACAGCGAAAACACAATATAGCGTTATATTTGCTTACCACAATAGCAAACGTCACAACAGCAGTGATTCAAGTCAAAAATTGCGATAACGTATAAACCACCAAAATATATTAATTTTTTCACTAACCTTCTCAGAATTCTTCAGATGACAGTCCTATAACATCATATTACACAATGCATATAGAGTTTTTTCGAAAATGTGCATATTTAGCGGCACAATTCGTGGTTATACAATGTGATTAGTGGCCAAAACTTCAAGCAATCTGTCCGGCGCCATCTTGGAGAGGCACCTATTCTAATCGAAAACTATTCATAAACCTGACTAAAAAATACAAGTTGGACAGCAAATGAAAGACAAATTAGTTCTTAATGCAATCGCTGTGTTACATTTTTAAAATTAACGTTACTTCAGCATACAGCGTGCGCTAAAGCGAGACCGCACCGAAATTCATGGCGGAATTATTATTTGACATTTGTCAACATAAATACGAATTAACAACATAAAGATTGCTTACTATTTGCCGAGCTTCCATCAGAATCTTGGGCAAGGTGTCCTTTCTCCAGAACAATCGCCTTTTGGTTGAAAGATGTCCTCTTCTCATTGAGAAATAGCAGCTAACGATAGCCACCCACTGGAGAGGTGTCCAACTAGTGAAAGCGCGTCACAAAGAAATCCAGGAAAATCGCAATAAACTGATATAAACTGCTAAAGGTCGGTTTAAATTAACTACCTTATGATGTCTTTAACACCTATAATGAATAAAAACATGACCGGAGATATAGAACTGCTAAAACGAAAGCGTTTGCAGGACGCCATTGTGATGTCCTCTTGCGCCAGATGTCCCGTTGAAAAGAATGGTACTTCCATTCCATGATCATTTATAGTGGCCCAGATTGCGCAATCCACTCCATTCAAATTCTCCCCGCTTACTGACATCTAGAGGAAGGCGTATGCAGTGCATGTAGCCCGATGGCTTACATGGGGACTTATAAACTGGCCTCACAACAGGGACCTCGATTTCTGAAATCTCACTCCCTGACAGGAAATGTGCTGCAGAAATGAGTTCTGTTTCACTCAGAGAAATAATTCAAACGGTTTTAGAAACTAGAGAGTGTTTTCTATCCAATAGTAATAATAATATGCATATTGTACGAGCAAGAATTCAGTACGAGGCAGTTTAATTTGGGAACGTAAATATTACAAAGTCCCAACAGCACCCCCTATTGAGAAAAGGTTAACCTCTCTTGGGTACGTGAGATGTTAGCGTCCCACCTCTTCAACAGCCAGTGAAACTACTGTGCCCCAAATTCAAATACAGAAATACTCATTATAAAAATTCAGAAAACAAAACATATTTTACATAGGTTTAAAGATTAACTTCTTGTGAATCCAACCACGTTGTCAGATTTTTAAAAATGCTTTACGGCGAAAGCATACCTTATGATTATTTGAGAACATAGCCCATTAGACAAATCATTACAAACAGTAACCAGCCAAGTAGAAGAGTTACACAAGTCAGAAATAGAGATAAAATGAATCCCTTACCTTTGATGATCTTCATATTGTTGCACTAAGCAGACATTCCTTTACTCAATAAATGTTCCTATTGTTCGATAAAGTCTCTTTATATCCAAAAACCTCAGTTTTGTTCGCGCGTTTTCTTCAGTAATCCACAGGCTCAAACGCAGTCAAAACAGGCAGACAAAAAAATCCAAATTGTATCTGTAAAGTTCCTAGAAGCATGTCAAACGATGTTTATATTCAATCCTCAGGTTGTTTTTAGCCTAAATAATCGATAATATTTCAACCGGACAATAACGTCGTCAATTTAAAAGGTAAACAAGAAAGGTACTCTCTCGTTCTCGCTCATGAAAAAGCTCTGTGACACTTTAGGGTCCACTCATTCAGACTGCTCTTACTTCCTAATTTTTCAGAATACAAGCCTGAAACAATTTCTAAAGACTGTTGACATCTAGTGGAAGGCATAGAAACTGCAATTTGAGTCCTAAGTCAATGGATACTGTAATGGCATTGAATAGAAAACTACTAAACCAACAACCTACTTCCTGAATGGATTTCTCTCAGGTTTTCGCCTGCCAAATCAGTTCTGTTATACTCACAGACAATACTTTAACAGTTTTGGAAACTTTAGAGTGTTTTCTATCCAAATCTACCAGTTATATGCATATCATATCTTCTGGGCCCGAGAAGCAGGCAGTTTAATTTGGGCATGCATTTCATCCAAAATTCCGAATGCTGCCCCCTACCCTAGAGAAGTTAACTGCCTTGTTCAGGGGCAAAACGACAGATTTTTACCTTGTCAGCTCTGGGATTCGATATAGCAACCTTCCGGTTACTGGCCCAATGCTCTAACCACTAGGCTACCTGCCCCCCAAGGGCTACCTGCCGCCCCAGCCAATGGCTAGTGGGAAGGTTGCTGCCTTTTTCTGTGGTAATTTTAAAAAATGAAATGGTGTTTTTCGTAACAGATGTCTCTTTCCATTCATCAATTGGCCGCTGCACAGTTTGGATCGATTGGTTGATTGATTTTATTTGTCAGTTAAAGAAATACATACGCTACATGACTAAAAGTATGTGGACCCCTGCTCGTCGAACATCTCATTCCAAAATCATGAGCATTAATATTGAGTTGGTCCCCCCTTTCCTACTATAACAGCCTCCTCTCTTCTGGGAAGGCTTTCCACTAGATGTTGGAACAGTGCTGTGGGGACTTGCTTCCATTCAGTCACAAGAGCATTAGTGAGGTCGGGCACTGATGTTGGGCGATTAGGCCTGGCTCACAGTCGGCGTTCCAATTCATCCCAAAAGTGTTCGATGAGGTTGAGGTCAGGGCTCTGTGCAGGCCAGTCAAGTTCTTCCACACCGATCTCAACAAACCACTTTTCTGTATGGACCTCACTTTGAGCACGGGGGCATTGTCATGCTGAAACAGGAAAGGACCTTTCCATATCTGTTGCCACAAAGTTGGAAGCACAGAATCATCTAGAATGTAATTGTATGCTGTAGTGTTAAGGGGCCTAGCTCGAACCATGAAAAACAGTATTCTTCCGCCACCAAACTTTACAGTTGTAACAATGCATTTGGGCAGGTAACGTTCTGCCAGATGGTGAAGCGTGACTCATCACTCCAGAGAATGCCTTTTCACTGCTCCAATGGCGGCGAGGTGGTGATCGTAGGCTTGTGTGCGGCTGCGCGGCAATGGAAACCCATTTCATGAACAATTCTTGTGCTGACGTTGCTTCCAGAGGCAGTTTGGAACGTGGTTTTGGGTGTTGCAACTGAGGACAGACGATTTTTACAATCTACTGGTCTACGCTCTCCAGCTCTCGGTGGTCCTGTTCTATAAGCTTGTTTGGCCTACCACTTTGTGGCTGAGCCGTTGTTGCTCCTAAATGTTTCCACTTCACAATAACAACACTTACAGTTGACCGGGGCAGATCTAGCAGGGCAGGAATTGGATGAACTGACTTGTTGGAAGGTAACATCCTATGACAGTGCCAATGTTTGTCTATGGAGATTGCATTGTTGTGTGCTTGATTTTAATACACCTGTCAGCAACGGGTGTGGCTCAAATAACCAAATCCACTCATTTGAAGAGGTGTCCACAAAATGTTGTGGTCCCTATTTTTTACATAAATACATATATAATTACATAGATACAGATACATTACAGAGATATGAAAAAATGAAAAAATGCTCAACCTCCAGATGAGTATGAGGGGGAGTTTAAGTGCAATTCCTACAAGCGTGTTTGGCTGGTAGCTTAATCTTTAGATGTTTGGGGCTGCTGGTAAACCATGATATGCAGGCATAATCAAAGTGACACTGGACTAGCGCACTTGCTAGCTAGGTTTCCATCCAATTGGCGACAGATTTTCATGCGAATATTCTAACATCTTCATAAAAACAATATTTAATTTCAGAGTTTCCAGGAAAAAGGATCCGCACACTTATAGTCAGATGCAAATATATTTTCATTATAGCTGAGCTTTTGGTCAGTCAACCTTCATCAAAGCATTTCCTGTTTCTCCAGACCTTTTCCTGTTTCTTTAGTTTTAACTTTTGCTTCCAGCCTCCAATCAGCTTTTGGTGTGTGGTAGATTCTGCCTATTATCCACAGGAGTTTCATTTAGGAAAATGTGGCACCGGACAACATGATAAAGAATAGTTCAATTTATCGGACATTTCAGAAATTGCAGCCTGCTGTAACGGTTCTCGTGGGCTGAAGGAAGAGTGTACCAAGGTGCCGCGTTTAAAGTGTTCATGATTGAATTTTTTTTAAACTAATCAAACAAAAACAACAAACAGGAGAACGAAAGCGAAACAGTTCTGTCTGGTGTAGACACAAAACAGAAAACAACTACCCACAACACACAAGTGGAAAAAAGGATACCTAAGTATGGTTCTCAATCAGAGACAATGATAGACAGCTGCCTCTGATTGAGAACCACACCCGGCCAAACACACAGAAAAAGAAAACATAAAACACAAGACATAGAATGCCCACCCCAACTCACGCCCTGACCAAACCAAAATAGAGACATAAAAAGGATCTCTAAGGTCAGGGCGTGACACCAGCGGCATCAATAAACGAGGGATGTTGGCCAAATGAGCGTGTCCTTATTTACGTGTCCTTAAAAACATCTAGAAAAAATTACAAAAACACTATTCCTTGTGTTTCAATGTGTAGCATATGCAAAACTATTTTTTTTAAATAGTTTTTTAGGCTACTTTCCTAAAATAATAATTGTCCACCTCACTGTTCTGGTATCAGAGATTTAAGTAATAAATGTATCAGGGCATTGCATGCATACTGTAGGCCTATAGAAGAAATGTTCAATCGGGTTCAAGTCCAGGATCTGGCTGGGCCACTCAAGGACATTTAGAGACTCCCGAAGCCACTCCTGCTTTGTCTTGGCGGTATCCATAGGGTTGTTGTCCTTTTGGAAGGTGAAACTTCGCCCCAGTCTGAGGTCCTGGAGCAAGTTTTCATCAAGGATCTCTCTGTACTTTGCTCCATTCACCTTTCCCTCGATCCTGACTAGTCTCCCAGTCCCTTCTCCTGAAAAACATTCCCACGGCATGATGCTGCCACCACCATTCTTCACCGTAGGGATGGTGCCAGGTTACCTCCAGACGTGACGTGACGATTGGCATTCAGGCCAAAGATTTGAGAAATTTTGATTTCATCAGACCATAGAATCTTATTTCTCATGGTCTGAGAGTCCTTTAGGTGCCTTTTGGCAAACTCCAAGCGGGCCTTTTACTGAGGAGTGGCTTCCGTCTGGCCACTCCACCATAAATGCCTGATTGCTGGAGTGTTGCAGATCAATGCAAACAGGATGTTCCTGAGCTCAATTTCGAGACTCATAGCAAAGGGCCTGAATACTTATTTAAATAAGGTTATTTATTTATTATGAATTTTTTGTATAATTTTTTTGCAAACATTTCTGAAAACCTGATTTCACTTTTTCATTATGGGCTATTGTGTGTAGATTGATGAGTAAAATAAATAAGGCTGTAACGTAACAAAATGTGGAAAAGGTGAAGGGGTCTGAATACTTCCCGAATGCACTGTGTATATATATATATATATTATAGCCTATAGAAAGGAAGAGAGGCTTAGGCCTAACGCCAGAGAGATAGAGAGATTTACCGGTGGCATGCGACACCGACATGCATTAGTCTATCATTGAGAACATCAATGTATGGCCTGTTGAAGTGTAATTATGATATGTATGGCCTGTAAAGATGAATAATGGTGTGATCAATCCATCCCTGTGATTTAACCTATAGCATTATAATATAATATATGCATTAATCTGTGTGAATCTGCTCTGCTGGCACTGGGCACGGGCATGGTATCAGCATGTTATAATCAATCAATCAATTAAATGTATCAGCAGTTGTCCCAAAGTGCTTTGACATGACTCAGATGCTTATACATGACATGGTGAGTAGTCTGTAATTCTCAACATTCCCCATTGAACAAAAGGGAGAGGAAAGGCATTGATAAACCATCCACTGAGCACTCTGCTGTTAATTAGGAAAGTATTGAACAACATGCGTTTGCCTGTCATTGTGCTAAAGAGCTTGATTGCCAGTTTGCAAGGGCCTGAACGGGAAAACAACATCTGTGAACATCTGTTTTGAAAAGAAAAAATTGTAGCTGCTCCGAATGGAACATTTACTTTATTTTGTCTTGGTGGACCAATGAAGTTAACAGATTTACACAACCATCCGGATCAATCTGAAAACAATAGCACCATAATAGTGAGCATGCGCGTACAGGTGTTAGAGAACAAGCATTAAGGTTCGCACACATCGCACCGAATGTGGATCTAGCGTTCGTCTGTCGATCGTTTTAAGGACCACCCGCTAACATTTTTCACTCAATTCTACATGTAAAATCGGTGCACACTCGGTTTACAAATTACATTCAGAGCTGCCAAGTAAATGCTATTCATGTGTCAGAAACTTTAGAGAACAGTCAGAATCCTGACCCCCAAATCTCTACACCCCCTTCCCCCAACTTCTTCATGCCGTCTTGTCAAATCCCCAAAAGTCTACTTTTCCTTTAAACTGGAAACACACGCTAGACTGTGTGCTGCTTGGCTTTTCATGCCCGGCATCCTTGCTACAGTTAATTAACAGTTATTAGTGTTAGCGCAGCAGCACTGGATAAGATGTCACAAATCATCAAGTCTCTAGGTGCAGTTACAGCAATTAAGAGCTCTATCGCACCTAGCTAACTCTCTTGGTTCGGCAGCCATTTGGTACACTTCCAGGTTCCTTTTTAGACCTGAAAGCACAAATTAAATCATTTCTGCTCTGCAATTCACCATCGTTATTTCAAGTCCTATTGACGTGAGGCTCCCTCCCACCTCCTCCACCCCTACTTTATCTATTTTTGTTCAATAGAAGAAGCTGACTTTCTCAGTGCAGCCATCACCAGGCAGTACAGTAATAACTTAGTGAAGTTCTCTCTGGCTAGTAGTGAGGCTTTTATTTAGGCTCTCACAACCTGGAGATAGAGATATGCTGCTGGAACATGTGTGTGTGTGGGGGGGGGGGGGGGGGGGGGGGGGGGGTGCAGGGGGCCTGTGGGTGATGGAACAGCAGATTAGAGTGTGTAACTTTGGATTTTTTCTTCTCCCTCTCCCTCTCCTGCCAGCGATTGTTGTTTTCAAGTTTTATCCTTATCAAAAGTTATTTAATTTGTTGCTTTTTTTCTGGTGTGATTGAGATCTGCACTTGGTCCTGGAGGGAAGAGAAGTGAGGCGAAGTGTAGTGAAGAGAAGTGAAGTGTGCCCCAGCGCTGGTAAAGTGGGCCCAGTTGAATGAACACTGGCTTCTTTATAACCTGGCAGGCAGTGGGAGAATTCCTAGCTCTTGCTCTGCAATTCATAACTTTTTATTAAACTCTGTTAACAGTCGTGCCCTTCACAATACAACAGTACTCTGGTTTTAGTTTGATTATTGTACAGATTAACTGAAGGAAGTGGTAGCTAGCATACCAGTTATAGCACAGTGGCAATCTTATACAGTGATTGGGAAAGAAAACATTTTGATCAGGAATAATTTTTTTGTATTTCCTCTGTACGTTCTATAGAGATACAGTTGAAGTCGGAAGTTTACATACACGTAGGTTGGAGTCATTAAAACTCGTTTTTCAACCACTCCACAAATGTCTTGTTAACAAACTAGAGTTTTGGCTAGTCGGTTAGGATATCTACTTTGTGCATGACGCAAGTCATTTTTCCAACAATTGTTTACAGACAGATTATTTCACTTATAATTCACTATATCACAATTCCAGTGGGTCATACACTGAGTTAACTGTGCCTTTAAACAGCTTGGAAAATTCCAGAAAATGATGGCTTTAGAAGCTTCTGATAGGCTAATTGACATAATTTGAGTCAATTGGAGGTGTACCTGTGGATGTATTTCAAGGCCTACTTTCAAATTCAGTGCCTCTTTGCTTGACATCATGGGAAAATCAAAAGAAATCAGCCAAGACCTCAGAAAAAAAAGGTAGACCTCCACAAGTCTGGTTCATCCTTGGGAGCAATGTCTAAATGCCTGAAGGTACCACGTTCATCTGTACAAACAATATTACGCAAGTATAAACACGGGACCACGCAGCTGTCATACCGCTCAGGAAGGAGCGTGTTCTGTCTCCTAGAGATGAACGTACTTTGGTGCGAAACGCGCAAATCAATCCCAGAATAACAGCAAAGGGCCTTGTGAAGATGCTGGAGGAAACAGGTACAAAAGTATCTATATCCACAGTAAAACGAGCCCTATATCGACATAACCTGAAAGGCCGCTCAGCAAGGAAGAAGCCACTGCTCCAAAACAGCCATAAAAAAGCCTGACTACAGTTTGCAACTGCACATGGGGACAAAGATCGTACTTTTTAGAGAAATGTCCTCTGGTCTGATGTAACAAAAATATAACTGTTTGGCCATAATGACCATCATTATGTTTGGAGTAAAAAGGGGGAGGCTTGCAAGCCGAAGAACACCATCCCAAACGTGAGGCACGGGGGTGGCATCATCATGTTGTGGGGGTGCTTTGCTGCAGGAGAGACTGGTGCGCTTCACAAAATAGATGGCATCATGGGGATGGAAAATTATGTGGATATATTGAAGCAACATCTCAAGACATCAGTCAGGAAGTTAAAGCTTTGTCGCAAATGGGTCTTCCAAATGGACAATGACCCCAAGCATACTTCCAAAGTTGTGGCAAAATGGCTTAAGGACAACAAAGTCAAAGTATTGGAGTGGCCATCACAAAGCCCTGACCTCAATCCTATAGAAAATCTGTGTGCAGAATTGAAAAAGCGTTTGTGAGCAAGGAGACCTACAAACCTGACTAAGTTACACCAGCTCTGTCAGGAGGAATGGGCCAAAATTGACCCAACTTATTGTGGGAAGCTTGTGGAAGGCTACCTGAAACGTTTGACCCAAGTTAAACAATTTAAAGGCAATGCTACCAAATACTAATTGAGTGTATGTAAACTTCTGACCCACTGGGAATGGGATGAAAGAAATAAAAGCTGAAATATGTCATTGTATGTCACTCTACTATTATTCTGACATTTCAATTTTTTTAAATAAAGTGGTGATCCTAGCTGACCTAAGACAGGGAATTTTTACTAGGATTAAATGTCAGGAAAGTTTTAATGTATTTGGCTGAGGTGTTTGTAAACTTCCAACTTCAACTGTAGCTCTCGTATCGAGAAATGTCAGTGCTCTTGACATTCTTCATGTATTTCCACACAATAAGACAGTAAAGCAGTGTTCACCTTGGTCTGACCTTGGCCCAGGCTGCAGTGAGAGAACAGCAGTAATGACTGGATAATGAGCCACCTGGATCAGGCTATAGAGTCCAGGCCAGACCCTGACCCCATTGCCCCTCTCAGGCTCTCTCAGGACCTCTTATTGAAGAGCTTCCACCAGCCCAGCTCAGCCCCCCGTATAAACAGTTAGCATGCCACACACACGCACGCACGCACGCAGGCACGCATACACACAGGTGCTTAGTACTGACCTTTAGTGTGGGAGGGAGGCAGCAGCCCCCCCTCCCCCTTGTCTATAACCAGGCTCCCAAGGGCCTCCTCTTTCAGGTGCCAGAGAAGACATAAGTAAACACTTGTTTGGATTGACACAGGGCCCTGGCATTGATCGGCAGCCATAAAAACCTGCAGTAGGTAGAAAAAAAGGAGAAACAGTGTGTTGCTGAGAGAACTGTGGAGTGTAGAGAATCTACTCTCTCCTCTCAAATAGACTGGCCATTGTAGTGAGGGGACAGGGCAGGCCTCTTACTGTCCTTCACTCCTGAGAAGGCCTCTTGAGCTCTCCTATGAAGCAGCAAAGAGTCTCTTGAGAAGCAAAGAGTCTCCTATGAAGCAGCAAAGAGTCTCTTGAGAAGCAAAGAGTCTCCTATGAAGCAGCAAAGAGTCTCCTATGAAGCAGCAAAGAGTCTCCTATGAAGCAGCAAAGAGTCTCTTGAGAAGCAAAGAGTCTCCTATGAAGCAGCAAAGAGTCTCTTGAGAAGCAAAGAGTCTCCTATGAAGCAGCAAAGAGTAGAGAGAGTAGAGAGAGAGAGAGAGAGAGAGAGAGAGAGAGAGAGAGAGAGAGAGAGGAGAGAGAGAGAGAGGATGAGAGAGAGAGAGAAGAGAGAGAGAGAGAGAGAGAGGAGAGAGAGAGAGAGAGAGAGAGAGAGAGAGAGGAGAGAGAGAGAGAGAGAGAGAGAGAGAGAGAGAGAGAGAGAGAGAGAGAGAGAGAGAGAGAGAGAGAGAGAGAGAGAGAGAGAGAGAGAGAGAGAGAGAGAGAGAGAGAGAATGGAATGGTGGTGGGTGTTGATAGGGGGTGGTCTGCTCTGTAGCTACATTAGTCCAATGATGGCTATGAGTGCTGAGAGGGGGTGATAACAGGCCTCAGTGCTCCTGGTCCTGGGGGTTTCATTACCCCACAGTCATCTCAGGGGGAAGGTGGGACGAAGGGATGGGGGCCGATGTAGTACCTTATAGCGGCCTATCCTAACTTTCTTTAACTGTGGTTGAAATAGCAGAACAGAGCCAATATGTCTTCCTCTAATATACTCCCACCAACGTGCTTTTACACCAGTGTGATTGTTTGTTTAGTGCTCTAAAGGTTCAGCCATAGAAGGCCTCTGGAGGACATATTATACATAGCTGGATCAAGAGTGGTTTAATTCCTACTTCACTCAGGGAAATGGAGCAGGCTGATTTACATAAAGCCCACAAGGCTCATCAGTATGGACGACACGTAGCCTACACATCTCGCCCAGCAACCAGGGTGTGTATTCACATGTGTGCATGCTTACGTGCGTGCGTGTGTTCAACCACCCAGGAGGCTAATATTAATGAGCTACATCAAGAAGATGACATCACACAGGCAGCCCTGTCTAGCTCAACAGAAAGCCCAAGCCAATGTAAACTCAGCAAAAAAGAAATGTCCCTTTTCAGGACCCTGTCTTTCAAAGATAATTCGTAAGATTCCAAATAACTTCACAGATCTTCATTGTAAAGGGTTTAAACACTGTTTCCCATGCTTGTTCAATGAACCATAAACAATTAATGAACATGCACCTGTGGAATGGTTGTTAAGACACTAACAGCTTATAGAGGGTAGGCAATTAAGGTCACAGTTATGAAAACTTAGGACACTAAACAGGCCTTTCTAGTGACTCTGAAAAACACTAAAGAAAGAATGCGTGAACATTCCTTAGGCATGCTGCAAGGAGCCATGAGGACTGCAGATGTGGCCTGGGCAATAAATTGCAATGTCCGTACTGTGAGACATCTAAGACAGCGCTACAGGGAGACAGGGCAGACAGCTGATCGTCCTCGCAGTGGCAGACCATGTCTCACAACACCTGCACAGGATCGGTACATCCGAACATCACACCTGCGGGACAAGTACAGGATGGCAACAACAACTGCCCGAGTTAAACCAGGAATGCACAATCCCTCCATCAGTGCTCAGACTGTCCGCAATAGGCTGAGAGAGGCTGGACTGAGGGCTTGTAGGCCTGTTGTAAGGCAGGTCCTCACCAGACATCACCGGCAATGCCTATGGGCACAAACCCACCGTCGCTGGACCAGACAGGACTGGCAAAAAGTGCTCTTCACTGACGAGTCACGGTTTCGTCTCACCAGGGGTGATGGTCGGATTCGCGTTTATCGTCGAAGGAATGAGCGTTACACCGGGGCCTGTACTCTGGAGTGGCATCGATTTGGAGGTGGAGGGTCCATCATGGTCTGGGGCGGGGTGTCACAGCATCATCGGACTGGGCTTGTTGTCGTTGCAAGCAATCTCAACGCTGTGTGTTACAGGGAAGACATCTTCCTCCCTCATATGTTACCCTTCCTGCAGGCTCATCCTGACATGACACTCCAGCATGACAATGCCACCAACCATGCTGCTCGTTCTGTGAGTGATTTCCTGCAGGACAGGAATGTCAGTGTTTTGCCTTGGCCAGAGAAGAGCCCGGATCTCAATCCCATTGAGCACGTCTGGAACCTGTTGGATCGGAGGGTGAGGGCTAGAGCCATTCCCTCCAGAAATGTCTGGGATCTTGCAGGTGCCTTGGTGGAAGAGTGGGGTAACATCTTACAGCAAGAACTGGCAAATCTGGTGCAGTCCATGAGGAGGAGATGCACTGCAATATTTAAGGCAGCTGGTGGCCACACCAGATACTGACTGTTACTTTTGATTTTGACCCCCCTGCCTTTGTTCAGGGACACATTATTCCATTTCTGTTAGTCACATGTCTGTCGAACTTTTTCAGTTTATGTCTCAGTTGTTGAATCTTGTTATGTTCATACAAATATTTACACATGTTAAGTTTGCTGAAAATAAACGCAGTTGACAGTGAGAGGACTTTTTTTTTTTTTGCTGAGTTTATATACTCTACATGACCAAAGGTATGTGGACACCTGCTCGTCGAACATCTCACTCCAAAATCATGGGCATTAATATGAAGTTGGTGTACCACCCTCCCCCCCCTTGCTGCTATAACAGTCTCCACTCTTCTGGGAAGGCTTTCCATTAGACAAGAGCATTAGTGAGGTCAGGCACTGATGTTGGGCGATTAGGCCTGGCTTGCAGTCGGCGTTCCAATTCATCCCAAAGGTGTTCGATGAGGTTGAGGTCAGGGTTCTGTGAAGGCCAGTCAAGTTCTTCCACACGATCACAACAAACCACTTCTGTATGGACCTCGCTTTGTGCACGGGGACATTGTCATGCTGAAAAAGGAAAGGACCTTCCTCAAACTGTTGCCACAAAGTTGGAAGCACAAAATCGTCTAGAGTGTCATTGTATGTTGTAGCATTCATACTTCCCTTCACTGTAACTAAGGGGCCTAGCCCGAGCCATGAAAAACAGCCCCAGATCATTATTCCTCCTCCTCCACCAAGGTCCCAAACCACCATGAACTATGCATTCAGGCAGGTAGCGTTCTCCTGGCATCCGCCTAACCCAGATTCAACTGAGGACAGACGATTTTTACACGCTACGCACTTCAGCACTTGCAGTCTTGTTCTGTGAGCTTGTGTGGCCTACCACTTCACGGCTAAGACGTTGTTGCTCCTAGACTTTTCCACTTCACAATAACAGCACTTACAGTTGACCGGGGCAGAAATTGGATGAAGTGACCTATTGGAATGGTGGCATCCTATGACGTTGCCATGTTGAAAGTCTCTGAGTAAGGCCATTCAACTACCAATGTTTTCTTTGGAGATTGCATGGCTGTGTGCTCTATTTACACAGGTGTGATTTGCTACGGGTGTGGATGAAATTGCCAAATCCACTAATTTGAAGGGGTGTCCACATACTTTTGTATATATAGTGTACATTTTCAGAACTACTATTTTTTTTACGCATATTTAGATAAGAAAAATTAGTAGTGTGGTTTTGCTTTATGCCGATGATAAAATGGTTGTTACCTTCCAGGAAGGAGTACAAATGTCCCATTTGAGTATGTGCTCGTGCAGTACGCAGCAGGCTAGTGCGTCGGCAGTATGGTAATAGATGATGGATGCACTGATCCCACTCATTATTATCAGTCATGAAGTTGCTCCTACTACAGGGCGGCAGTCACCTTCATCTCTCCCCGAGTAGTACATCAGCAGGCAGGCAGCTAGCTACCATACTGAAATAACAAGCCCTGCGAGAGGGGGGAGAGAGAGAGGGGAGAGGGAGTGAGAGAGAGTGAGAGAGGGAGAGATAGATAGAAGAGGGGGAGTGGTAGAGACAAAGATGGGCCATGCTCCACCCCACACACACACACACTGGCTGATGATGTATATACTTTGTTAGTGTGGTATTTCCCTCTCTCCCCCTTTGTCTCTCTACCCTCCTCTCTCGCTCTCTTTCTCTCTCTGAGATGAAGGCCTCATCAGAGAGCCAGGTCTTAGGCTGAGGGAAGGGTTTCATTTTGCCTCATTACAGGAGCCACTAGAGGATTATTGGGCTTCAAAGCTTCTTGATTGCATTATCAGGCTTTAGTTTGTTGGAACACAGGGCTAATCTGGCCTTCCATTGTGAAGGAGGGGCGTTGGCCACATAGCAACACAGTGGAGTGACGCTCCCAGTGATGTCATCTGGCATCATCTGGCACAGCAGAGATAGAGGACATGATTTACCTTTGTGATTGGCTACTACGTCCTGAAAAATATATGGTGGTCGATGCATGTGTATTTTACCTACACTGGGGGGTTTACCTACAGTACACCAGGGGGCTCATTCTGGTATCACAGCAAACCCAAACAGGTTTTCTAGTCTACCCCTTTAGGAGCCCAGTGGGACGGCAAGTTCCTTTATACATATTTAACCAGACCTCCTCACGGATGACTTCACCCCAGAATGAGTTGAAATTTAAGGGAAGCAGGCAGGCAGAGAGTGATATCGCTGCTCCCACAGGCATCCCATGGATGCATTCAGTGTTTATTTTTCAGATTTGTATATGAGCATGAATGGTCTCCTATTCTGAAAGAAGATGGCTTTGGGGGAACACTGATGGAGAGACCATGGTACTTTTGGGGGGAGCAAATCATGAAGATATTTGAAAGCTAATTCAGATCAGAAGGAAATTATGGAAAATTGGTTCACTGCAATGTACTGTACATGTATATGAAGTATTTGCTCATGTGGGATTTTAAGAGAGAACCTATAAACTAGCACCCATTACATAACCTATTTTTGGCTGGAGGTAATGTTTGTTAAAACATGTAAAGGTGTGTTCTTGACTGAGGCATCAGGGATCCCCCGCAGCTCTGCTGTAGTCAGATGAATTATTAATGCTAAAAGAATCCATGTTTTCTTTTAAATGCTGTGTAGAGAGCTCAGCCTGGTTGAATATAAGTAGCTGCTACATTTTTCAAGCCCATGCCAAGTATATCCTTCAATTTAACATGAGCTTTTAATCCTACGAGTGCTAAATTGCTTTTTAATGCCGGGGATCAACGTCTTTTCAGAAGTAACTGGTGAAAAATGCATCAGATATGCAGAGCAAATCATATAGGAAACTTCTCAGGGTTAGAGGAGCAAAGCAACACCCCCATAGCAAAGTGGAGAGAAACCAAGATGTTGTTTTGACACCTCATTCACCTCCTGGGTCTCAAGAGGACCCCCTCTAGCAGTAAATGTGTGTGTGTGTGTGCACGCGTGTGTGTGTTCAAGCATGCATTTAAGCGAATTCATTAGCAGTGTCAGTTACTACTGTACTGTACTCACCAAAGCATTAGTTGAACCACAGCATGAGTCAAAGATAGGTGTTACAGTCATGTAAAACTCCCTTGTACTGTACTGTACACTCTGGGTCACTGAGGTCATAACTCCAACAGTGCGTGACTGAGAGCCCTTATTCTAATCTAATATCATTAGGCCTGGGTGGGAGTTGGCAGGCTCCCTCGCCATTGGTCCAATCCAAAATACTTCCTGAAGGGCAGCCAACAGCGTTCCTCCATCACACAACAATGTGGTCATCAGAGCACACTAATCAGTCCACGCCAGAGAGGACCACAAAGACGTGTGTGTGACCCCTTTTCCCTCGCCCAGAACTATGCCAGCGGCATCGTCTGTGAACAGCCTCAATTTAACGGACTGTAACGTGCCTAACTCCCATTTGTTTGGATTTCCCCAGTGGCTGATTTCTTTATAGCAGCAGCAGTTTCCCCAGTAGCTGTCTATGGGCCTTAATGGAGGACAATCCAAAGATTTTCTCACAACAAACTGTCACAGGAGGAGCTGAACAGAGGAAGGAACGCAATACCCCGGAGACTTTGTTTTTTACCCCTTTTTCTCCCCAATTTCATGGTATCCAATTGGTAGTTACAGTCTTGTCTCATCGCTCGGGAGAGGCGAAGGTCGAGAGCCGTGCGTCCTGCGAAACACAATCCAACCAAGCCGCACTCCGTCTTGACACAATGCCCACTTAACCCGGAAGCCAGCCATGTCGGACCGTGTCAGCGTGCACTGCGCCCAGCCCGCAACAGGAGTCGCTAGTGCACGATGGGACAAGGACATCCCAATTGTGCGCCGCACCATGAGTCTCCCTGTCGCGACCGGCTGCGACAGAGTCTGGACTCGAACCCAGAATCTCAGGTGGCACAGCTAGCACTGCGATGCTACTGCTACTGCTTCTGCTTCTGCTACTGCTGCTACTACTGCTTCTGCTTCTGCTACTGCTGCTACTACTGCTGCTGCTGCTGCTGCTACTGCTACTACTACTGCTACTACTGCTTCTGCTTCTGCTACTGCTGCTACTACTGCTGCTGCTACTGCTGCTACTATTGCTACTGCTGCTGCTGCAACTGCTGCTACTACTGCTGCTGATACTGCTGCTGCTGCTACTACTGCTACTACTACTGCTGCTGCTACTGCTGCTACTACTGCTGCTGCTACTGCTGCTGCTGCTGCTTCTGCTACTACTTCTGCTGCTACTACTTCTGCTGTTACTGCTGCTGCTGCTGCTGCTACTGCTGCTGCTACTACTGCTGCTGCTGCTACTACTGCTACTGTTGCTGCTACTACTGCTACTACTGCTGCTACTACTGCTACTGCTGCTACTGCTGCTGGGGGGAGGGGATTGGACGACTGGGTGTTTTCCTCTGCATGCATGTAAACTGGGCATCTACGTCAATACTGTCATAACCACCAGTCTTCTCCTAAATCATAAAGTGAAAAATATTTTGTATTTTTTATATACAAAAAGGTGATGTCCTCAGTAATAGCAGTATCCCACTGCAAGGCAAGAAGTGCTCCAGGAAAACATCATACTCTTTCTCTCTTTCAGATGGTACTGTCTATGTTTATCTTCCATGTAGTCCTAACCATGAGGTTAGACAACCCATCAAATCTCCCTGTGTGTTATTGCATGATATAACATCCTGTGATATTATTATTGGTCCCAGCCAGCTCCCTGCTGGGCCTGGTTGGCCTGGTGGGCCTGCTAGTCTCCTCTGTGTCTCTCTGTCTTAGCCACCGTCAAATCGGCCTGGCACCCCAACCCGGCTGCTTTATTAAGTTTCCTGGAAGGATTATCCCCGAGCTCACTCATTTGATATTTTCTCCTGATGCGGGGCTTTGGGGTGATAGCGTGTGTGTGCGTGTGTGCATGCTAGTGTACGTGCTTACGTGCGTGCCTTCGCTAGGGTGTGCAGCTGTGTGTGTGTGTGTGTGAGATGGTGCAGCTGTTTGGTCTCTCCCTGGGCAGTGGACGGAGCAACACAGGCTGTCCCTGTTTGCCAGTGTGAAATCCTCTTACAGCCCCTGTCTGTCTCTGTTGGGCCAGGCGCGTGCAGCAGCAGTCCCAGATCCTCTTGTGGAGGCCGTGTTAGTAAGCAGAGCGCATGTTAAGCCCGGCTGAGACAGACACTGATGATTGGGCTTAGTGCTAAGTGATGTACTGCTTGGTTCTCCGTGCGCGGCGCCAACCCTCATCCCAGCCCTACTGAGACCTGGGCCTTGACAGACAGACATATGCACGTATACAACCCTCTCTCACAGTGGGCAGGCATCACGCCCTGCTAGTGTCAGGGGCTATCTTGGCAGACTGGCTGGCAAAACACTAATACGTGCTCTCAAATTCACGCACATCCTCTCCTATGCCCACTCCTCTCCACGGGTACTTTCAAATGCAAATCAGGACATAAACAGTATCTCATTTAACACAGTTAACACTCACACCAACATACACACTTGTACAAATGGACATACATACACAAACATACACACACTCAGAGAGAGCAGAGAGAGAACATACTGACTGTGTCTGTTCCTTGGGAGCTTCCACTCAAATAACCCCAATGTGGTGAATGTCCTGCTCTCTCTCAGCCACTCTATCAGCCATCCAGCCAGGCAGTGAGTGGGTCTCAGACTCACAATGTGGACATTTAGGTCTCCAGCTGGCGTGGTGTAAGTTTGTGGAGGAAAGCATGGAATGCAGGCCTGCCTGGCCCACAGGGCCCGCGGTCTGCCAGATGGAGGCCCCTCTCAAAGGCATCTCTATTACCGCTCCGAGCCCCAGACAACCAGGCCTTATGTCACAGTCACAGCGGAGGGCATGGAGAGGGCTGAAGAGGCCAGAGTGCCAACATGACGCTCCCTCATGGAAATGTACCAGCAGACACCACACACACTCCCATTGATCCCAATTGATGGTGCTTGATAGAAATGAGTATCAGTTGTATTTTAATATTTAGTACTTTTACATATTTATTACATTATATTTTATTCTGTGGAGAATATGCCATCATTAGGGCTAATAGTTTTTCCTGGCTGTGTGACTTGGCCAAACCTGTGACATCATACTGTACCTGGTGAACTGTAAATTAATTTGAAAGAGGAAATGACATCATTTGAAACCAGCCATAGACATGATAATGCCAGCAAGAATGGCCGCCATGTATTTCCCACCATGTTGGTTTCCTGCAGCTCGCCTCACGCCTGCCCTCACATTGATAGTGACAGATAAAGCCCGTGTGATCTTGTGGAGCGTCAGGCTCTAGCTGGCTGCCTGATTACCATCCCCACTGATAACACCGCATGTTAATCATTGTAAACATGGTGTTGTCTCCGCCAGGGCTTTGACACACTTAGCTTATCTCTAATTGTTTTAATTGCTACTAGCATTTAACGAGATCGTCCCCTAGATTTGCAAAAGCCCAAAGCCCAGAGACTAACTGGGTACACAGAGGAGGAGCACAGTGTTTATGTTTCCTCAGATCTATGGTTATGTGATGGGGTGTACGCTCGCTCATCCTAACCCTTTCTGCCTTGGCGTTAATGAAAGGCAGACAGGCAGCGTCGGGCCAAAGCACACATCCAATGAGAGGGTTTGGAGATGAGATGAGGCTCATGAAATATTTAAATGAGGAGGGCTTTAAAGTGGAGACTCCCTGCTTGTTCCCATACCTCCCTAGGCCCTGCCCCTCTAATATCCCACCATGTAAATCACTACAAGGGGCTCTGGTGGGGGGGACTGCATGTCTGTCTGCCACAAGACATTTTGCGGATTAAATCTCTCCCTCTTGTCTCTAACCTCCTCAAAACACACACACATACTCTTTCTGTCTCCCATGTTCTTTCATTACCGTAGGGGAAGGTTGGGGTGGAGGGGATATCCTACCCCTGTCTCGGTGGATTTTGACATGTTAAAATCTTCGTGTTAAAATCTCTCCCCTTTCCCTTCTCCCCCCCCCCCATCAGGGTGGCTACAGTAGGCAGAACAAGGCCCTTATTTAGTCCAGTCCCTGTGAAATGCAATTAGAAACCCCTCCAGGGCCAGCAGGGGCGGGAGGGAGGGAGGGAGCGGGAGAGGGAGTGGGAGAGGGAGAGAGAGAGAGTCCTCCCTGATGTCTGTCAGCCTGCTGACTTTTGAAGTCTGGGGCCATCTTATGTCCCCCTAGAGACCCTATCATCAGAGCCCCACTCTTGAGCAGTTCAACATGACCCTGGAGTGGCTGGCTGGGCTGAGATCTGGAGGAAAGTAGGGAGGGACAGAGAGGGAGGAGAGGTTTGGGCAGTGGGCTGTTTCAGTGTGTGCCTGACAGAATGGTCTTGGCAGAGCGTTTCAGAGGCCCAATCCCCCTGACCATATCTCGCTAGCCTGGCAGGCATACAGACAGGCAAGCAGGCAGGCAGATCGCTCTGGACTGCAGTCAGGAGTCCATCAGGGGTCAGACACATTTTAATGCAGGCCTTCCTGGT